>NW_026776467.1:0-66417 GCF_030936135.1 Gavia stellata
TGGGGAATGGGTCAGGCCCATCTCTCTCTAGAGGCATGCGTCCCCGCAGCCTGACTCTGGCTTTCGCCTCTGCTCTCAGGAAGCCCAACCCGTCTCCCCTGCGTGCCAAGCTTGCGCTCAGGACACGAGTACTTTTTGGGAACTCACATCTTGCAGTCGTGGAACCCCAGCCGCTGGCGTAGCAGGTTGTCAGCTCTGACACTCTCAGCGAGGCGTCGGGCACACAGGCAAGCTGGATGGAGTAGCTGCACTGCACAGGCTGGTCCAGTTCCAGCAGGGCGATGTCGTTCCTCTGCGTGATGTTACTGTAGTGCTCGTGAACCAGTAGCCGCTTGATAGTGCGCACTTGGGCCTCAGGGCCCAGCTGAGTCAACCGGGTGGCCCCGATCACCACGCGCCACATGGTGATGTGCCTGGAAGGCAGAGGGAGAGAGGGGTCAGAGGGAGCGGAGCCATGCGCTGCAGCAGCCCTGCAGTTCCCTGCCTTCTGCTCCACAAGGCAGAGAGGCAAGCAGCGCTAGGGAGGGGGCGAGTGCCCTGGCACGCCTTAGGCACAAGGAACGTTGAGCTGGAGGCTGCTAGGAAGCAGTGGCACAAGCCCAGCCTTCTCCTGAGCAGTCTCTCGCTGGGCTCTGCAGTACCCAGGCACTGGGCGGACTGCAAGGAGACGGGATGGCAGTAGCACGCGGTGCTGCGGACAGGGCACCTGCTAGTGTTGTGGGGATGTCCGCGTTCCCTGGTCCTCCTTACCTGGCCTCAATGAAGCAGTGGGCTGCTGTGAGGACCCACTGTGGGCTGATGAGGGACCCTCCGCATATATGCCCCGTGCCTGTTTTCCAGGGATCCTGGATGCTGACGATCCAGGGCCAGGCCCCTGGCTGGGCATCTGTGCCACCCACGACGCGCGACATGCCGTGGTGAGAAGCCATGGGCCGGAGCCCGCAGGTCCCTCTGGAAACAGAAACTCCTCATTACTGTCCTGCTGGAGGGCTTGCTGCTCTTCAGGCTACGAGTCAGCTGTCTTCCCTCTCCACAAGGCGCTGCGTGGACAGCAAGGCCAGGGAAGCCCGTGGGGCGTGCGTGCATCCGCCCCCGTTTCTCTTTTATCCCCGCAGGCCAGTTGTGCCAGCAGCATGGGTGCTGGCAAGGAACTGAAGTTCCCAGGTGGGGTTCAGGAAGCTGTGGCGTGGCCACGGGGGACAAGCGGGCACCCTCCAGTGAACCCCGTAAGGGTTGCCCAAGCTCCCTGCCGGAGCCTTGGGCCGCTTACTTACCCGCAGGTGTCCCACGTGCCGTGCGCAAGCCCGCACAGGGCCAGCAGGACGAGGAGGCGGAGCAAATTCATCGCTGCCAGCGACACGTGGCAGCTGCAAGCACGGAGAGCTCGTCGCCACCAGTGCGGCAAACGACGTAGTGCCCGCTGGACTCACGTTGCCCGCGGTGCCCTCGGTTCCGGGGCTGATGTCACAGAGTCGCTGGTTCCGGGTGCTGGGCGTGGTGGCCTCTCGGGGCAGGGGGGGCAACATGGGGGGGTTCCAAGCAGGAGGGGAGGCAGAAGCTGGCATCGGACGCCCCCGACAGTCGCCCCCCCACCCCCACCCCACCCCACCCAGCACTGAATGCTGTGCTTGTGGGATGAAGGCGTGCAGGCCCCGTGGCAGGCAGCAGCGCCTGCCTCCGAGCCCTGCCTGCTAACAGCTGGCAGGAAAAAACCAAGTGGGGCATCATAGCCTCTTTGGGAAGTTCACTGCCACCCTGCTCCCTGCAGCCGTTTGCCAGCAGCTCCTTCCCAAAAAGCATACGCCAGAGAACAGAACTGCTCCAGGCAGTAGGCACGTGTCTGGGCACTGAAGAGCCAATCTGGTTATAGCCGCGGCGGGCAAGCAGTGATGTGGAAGCCAACTAAGGCAGGCGTACCCAAGCAGTGTCAGCCTTCCGGCACAAAGCCCAGTGAAACGCAGACGCAGCACAGGCCGTCCTGGCTACGTCAGCCACAGCAACAGCCTCTGGCAGGCTTCCTGTCCTTGCTGTCCATGAGTTACGTTGCTGTTCTGGGCCAACACCGACAAGGGCAGTTGTGGCCCCTGGTGCGCGTGGCCAAGGACACGCAGTTTTAGGCTCTAGCCAGAGAAGGGTGCTCCCGCTCTCAGCACCACACGCCATTCTCCATTGTGCTGGTTTTGGCTGGGGTAGCGTTAGTTTTCTTCTTAGTAGCTAGTATGGGGCTGTGCTTTGGATTTGTGCTGGAAACAGTGTTGATAAAGCAGGGATGTTTTAGTTACTGCTAAGCAGTGCTTACACAGAGTCAAGGCCTTTTCTGCTTCTCACACCGCCCCACCAGCGAGTAGGCTGGGGGTGCACAAAAAGTTGGGAGGCGACACAGCTGGGACAGCTGACCCCAACTGACCAAAGGGATATTCCATACCATAGGACGTCATGCTCAGCATAGAAAGCTGGGGAAGAAGAAGGAAGGGGGGGACGTGCGGGGTGATGGCGTTTGTCTTCCCAAGTAGCCGTTTACGCGTGATGGAGCCCTACTTTCCTGGAGATGGCTGAACACCTGCCTGCCGGTGGGAAGTAGTGAACGAATTCCTTGTTTTGCTTTGCTTGCCTGCGCAGCTTTTGCTCCACCTATGGAACTGTCTTTATCTCAAGCCGCGAGTTTTCTCACTTTTACCCTTCCGATTCTCTCCCCCATCCCACCTGGGGGAGTGAGCGAGTGGCTGTGTGGTGCTTAGTTGCCAGCTGGGGTTAAACCACGACATCCATGGCTTTGGTAAATCCTGTTTCAGCCTCATCTCCTCCGTCTACCTTCTAGAGCTGCATGGTGGAGCCTTGCTCCCATGCTGGAGTGCAGGGCAGTCACGGGAGGAAAGCAGGAGCCAGCCCCGTGCGTTGCATTTGCTGAGCGGGGCTAGGTCCCTGGAGGCTAGAGGGCATTGGCCGGTCCAGTTCCAGCAGGGCGATGTCGTTCCTCTGCGCGATGTTACTGTAGTGCTCGTGAACCGGTAGCTGCTTGATACTGCACGCTTGGGCCTCAGGGCCCAGCTGAGGCAACCGGGTGGCCCCGATCACCACGTGCCACATGGTGATGTGCCGGGAAGGCAGAGGGAGAGAGGGGGTCAGAGGGAGCGGAGCCATGTGCTGCAGCAGCCCAGCAGTCCCCTGCCTCCTGCTTCATAATGGAAAGGGGAAAGCAGCGCTAGGGAGGGGGCGAGTGCCCTGGCACGCCTTAGGCACAAGGAATGTCGAGCTGGAGGCTGCTAGGAAGCAGTGGCACAAGCCCAGCCTTCTCCCAGTGCCTTAAATATTAGCAAGGGAAGTAAGTTCAACTAAAATCCGTGGCTGGATGTCGAACTACTTACCCAGTGGTTGGCACGGACCTTGGGCCTTTCCAGCTCTGTATCTCCTCTTGCTCGTGAACTAGTCCAGCTTCAAGCTCAAGAGCAACTTGCCCGCGCAGCCAGTGCTCCCACCAGTAGCTGGCCCTAGACACTTGGTGTCTCCAACCGCTGGGTCCCTACGACCAGAGTTCCCTTCTGCCATTGCTAGCAGCCAGGCCCCTGGACCCACCCCCGCACTGGGTACAGAGTGAGGCCACACAGAAAAGGATTTGGGAGCGCTCTCAGCAAGAAGGTGGGACGGACTGTGGGGATTAGGCGCTGGGCTGAGTCAGAGAAGCAAACAAGTTGGCTTATGTGCGCCTAGCGCCTTGATTCCCCACCCCCACCCCCTTCCCTCCATTTTCCGTGCTTATACATCCCCCTCACCTTCCTCAACGCCTCTTTCTCTGCCCTTGTCTCCTCCCAAACAAGGGACCTAGCCCCTTGCTTCTTTCCCCCCCCTTGCTCCCAGGTTTGCTACATCTGTGAATGGATTTGGTGTTGCAGGTGCTCTTAGCTAGGTCACCTTGGACTTCCACGCCATTACTGATGGGGTTTCCTGGGTACTGCTGGCCCTGCCAGATTCCTCTCCCCAAAATGAGCCCAACTCTCCCTTCAGTTATCTGTGAAGTGGGGCCACCTCTCACACCAATCCCCCTCAACTACCCGTGAAATCTGGCTCTTCCTCATGGCACTGTAACTCCTGTCAGCTGCTCAGTCTGTTCGCTACGGTCAGCAATTTCTCTTGTCACGCTCAGGAGTTTCGCACAGGCCGTTCAGTGAGCTAAGGCTTAGGCCAGGCCCTAATCGGCAGCTTGTGTGCCTTAATGCGCACCCCCAAAGTCGTCTGCATGTCCCATCATTTTTTTCCTATCCTCGTTCTAGCCACAGTGTGCCAGTCTTCTCCATCGCACGCTGGCTCTGAGAACCCTCCTCTCCGACCAGGCCCGGTTTCAGCCCTTTTGAGTGGCTCTTTCCCTTTGTGCCCTACTTGACTGCCTGCAGCCTCGTTTTGCAGGCGCCGGGCGTGGAAGTCCTTGCCTTGCCCAGGAGACTGAATCGGACTGAAGCATGGTTAGCTGTGAAAACTGGCAATTTTATTGGAAGAACTGAGTCAGCGTCAGCCCTTCAGCACTGCCAAGGAAATGGCGGTGGTACGCTGCCGGCTGCACTGGATCCTGTCCGTCCTGCTGCTCAGGCCTTTGTCCCCCTTAGGAACTGCAGGAGCTCCTGCAGCAGTTTAAAGAATTGCACCAGCTTCTGGACTGGAAATGGGCAGGGTGTAAACCTGCCTGATTGAGTTGGTATAGGTCTTGGCCTCTGAAAGGGGCTCGAGGTGAAGCCTGGCTGTGGCGTTGGAGTAGCCGTTGCTGCCGGGCGCAGTCCCATCTGTGCCAGGATCCAGCCGTAGAAGTGCTGCGTGGAGGTGTAGACTCCGGGCCGTCTTGCTCTCGCGCAGCCTTTCCCCCAGCTGGTGACTCCAACGAGCCAGAAGTAGTCTGC
The DNA here is from genome assembly GCF_030936135.1 of Gavia stellata. Classification (NCBI taxonomy): domain Eukaryota; kingdom Metazoa; phylum Chordata; class Aves; order Gaviiformes; family Gaviidae; genus Gavia; species Gavia stellata. Next base: position 4,887 of record NW_026776467.1, read on the forward strand.
GTTGTTATCTTGGCAGACGAGAGGACCACCGCTGTCACCCTGCAGCGGAGGAGAGAGGACAAAGGCGGTGTTGGGTGGCCTCTGTCAGCGCTACGGCTGGCTCCTTCTCTCTCACAGCACCTGCCAGAGCTGTGCTCTGCGGCACAGAAAGGCCCCGCTCAGGTGCCGGGGCCTACAGGAGCTTGTGTGGGAGGGGGTCGTGGGCCTGTAAGGTAGGGCTCTCTCTCATCTCTGCACAGCGATCCTTCATGTGTGGAACGCACGTGCTCCAGGCTTGGGATGTGGAGCTGCGTGCTGCCAAGAGCACTGGATGGGCTTTGTGGGCAGAGTCGCAGGCCTCTGGGGCAAGGGGGGCACTGGGCAAGGAGCTGCAGGTGGGGAAGGGGAGGTGAGCCCCAGCAGCGGTGGGGACCCAGCGGTGGGAGGGTGACTTGCCAGGCAAAGCACGCGCTGGGGTCTGCGTGGGACGGTTGTGAGAGGGCTGCCTGTGCTGCTGGGGCTTGACTCGTAGCACGCTCCTACCTGGCAGGTGTCGATGCCACCCTGCGCATAGCCAGCACACAGGTTGTGGGTGTGGATGGCCCCTCTGTACCACCCGCTGCTGTTACAGAGGTTGACATCAATGAGGCGGACCTTGGCCTCCTGCAGGACATCAGTTGATCCTCCAGCTGCGAGCACAGAAAGGAATTAACACCAGGCAGCTCGTTGCCATTTCTCCTCCCCTGTCTGGGTGAAGCCCTTCCCTAGGGCTTGGCTTTGCACCTTGAAGGCACTGTACCGGTGGTCCCCTTGTGCCTCCCTTTGGGGAATGGGTCAGGCCCATCTCTCTCTAGAGGCATGCGTCCCCGCAGCCTGACTCTGGCTTTCGCCTCTGCTCTCAGGAAGCCCAACCCGTCTCCCCTGCGTGCCAAGCTTGCGCTCAGGACACGAGTACTTTTTGGGAACTCACATCTTGCAGTCGTGGAACCCCAGCCGCTGGCGTAGCAGGTTGTCAGCTCTGACACTCTCAGCGAGGCGTCGGGCACACAGGCAAGCTGGATGGAGTAGCTGCACTGCACAGGCTGGTCCAGTTCCAGCAGGGCGATGTCGTTCCTCTGCGTGATGTTACTGTAGTGCTCGTGAACCAGTAGCCGCTTGATAGTGCGCACTTGGGCCTCAGGGCCCAGCTGAGTCAACCGGGTGGCCCCGATCACCACGCGCCACATGGTGATGTGCCTGGAAGGCAGAGGGAGAGAGGGGTCAGAGGGAGCGGAGCCATGCGCTGCAGCAGCCCTGCAGTTCCCTGCCTTCTGCTCCACAAGGCAGAGAGGCAAGCAGCGCTAGGGAGGGGGCGAGTGCCCTGGCACGCCTTAGGCACAAGGAACGTTGAGCTGGAGGCTGCTAGGAAGCAGTGGCACAAGCCCAGCCTTCTCCTGAGCAGTCTCTCGCTGGGCTCTGCAGTACCCAGGCACTGGGCGGACTGCAAGGAGACGGGATGGCAGTAGCATGCGGTGCTGCGGACAGGGCACCTGCTAGTGTTGTGGGGATGTCCGCGTTCCCTGGTCCTCCTTACCTGGCCTCAATGAAGCAGTGGGCTGCTGTGAGGACCCACTGTGGGCTGATGAGGGACCCTCCGCATATATGCCCCGTGCCTGTTTTCCAGGGATCCTGGATGCTGACGATCCAGGGCCAGGCCCCTGGCTGGGCATCTGTGCCACCCACGACGCGCGACATGCCGTGGTGAGAAGCCATGGGCCGGAGCCCGCAGGTCCCTCTGGAAACAGAAACTCCTCATTACTGTCCTGCTGGAGGGCTTGCTGCTCTTCAGGCTACGCGTCAGCTGTCTTCCCTCTCCACAAGGCGCTGCGTGGACAGCAAGGCCAGGGAAGCCCGTGGGGCGTGCGTGCATCCGCCCCCGTTTCTCTTTTATCCCCGCAGGCCAGTTGTGCCAGCAGCATGGGTGCTGGCAAGGAACTGAAGTTCCCAGGTGGGGTTCAGGAAGCTGTGGCGTGGCCACGGGGGACAAGCGGGCACCCTCCAGTGAACCCCGTAAGGGTTGCCCAAGCTCCCTGCCGGAGCCTTGGGCCGCTTACTTACCCGCAGGTGTCCCACGTGCCGTGCGCAAGCCCGCACAGGGCCAGCAGGACGAGGAGGCGGAGCAAATTCATCGCTGCCAGCGACACGTGGCAGCTGCAAGCACGGAGAGCTCGTCGCCACCAGTGCGGCAAACGACGTAGTGCCCGCTGGACTCACGTTGCCCGCGGTGCCCTCGGTTCCGGGGCTGATGTCACAGAGTCGCTGGTTCCGGGTGCTGGGCGTGGTGGCCTCTCGGGGCAGGGGGGGCAACATGGGGGGGTTCCAAGCAGGAGGGGAGGCAGAAGCTGGCATCGGACGCCCCCGACAGTCGCCCCCCCCCCCCCCCACCCCACCCCACCTAGCACTGAATGCTGTGCTTGTGGGATGAAGGCGTGCAGGCCCCGTGGCAGGCAGCAGCGCCTGCCTCCGAGCCCTGCCTGCTAACAGCTGGCAGGAAAAAACCAAGTGGGGCATCATAGCCTCTTTGGGAAGTTCACTGCCACCCTGCTCCCTGCAGCCGTTTGCCAGCAGCTCCTTCCCAAAAAGCATACGCCAGAGAACAGAACTGCTCCAGGCAGTAGGCACGTGTCTGGGCACTGAAGAGCCAATCTGGTTATAGCTGCGGCGGGCAAGCAGTGATGTGGAAGCCAACTAAGGCAGGCGTACCCAAGCAGTGTCAGCCTTCCGGCACAAAGCCCAGTGAAACGCAGACGCAGCACAGGCCGTCCTGGCTACGTCAGCCACAGCAACAGCCTCTGGCAGGCTTCCTGTCCTTGCTGTCCATGAGTTACGTTGCTGTTCTGGGCCAACACCGACAAGGGCAGTTGTGGCCCCTGGTGCGCGTGGCCAAGGACACGCAGTTTTAGGCTCTAGCCAGAGAAGGGTGCTCCCGCTCTCAGCACCACACGCCATTCTCCATTGTGCTGGTTTTGGCTGGGGTAGCGTTAGTTTTCTTCTTAGTAGCTAGTATGGGGCTGTGCTTTGGATTTGTGCTGGAAACAGTGTTGATAAAGCAGGGATGTTTTAGTTACTGCTAAGCAGTGCTTACACAGAGTCAAGGCCTTTTCTGCTTCTCACACCGCCCCACCAGCGAGTAGGCTGGGGGTGCACAAAAAGTTGGGAGGCGACACAGCTGGGACAGCTGACCCCAACTGACCAAAGGGATATTCCATACCATAGGACGTCATGCTCAGCATAGAAAGCTGGGGGAAGAAGAAGGAAGGGGGGGACGTGCGGGGTGATGGCGTTTGTCTTCCCAAGTAGCCGTTTACGCGTGATGGAGCCCTACTTTCCTGGAGATGGCTGAACACCTGCCTGCCGGTGGGAAGTAGTGAACGAATTCCTTGTTTTGCTTTGCTTGCCTGCGCAGCTTTTGCTCCACCTATGGAACTGTCTTTATCTCAAGCCGCGAGTTTTCTCACTTTTACCCTTCCGATTCTCTCCCCCATCCCACCTGGGGGAGTGAGCGAGTGGCTGTGTGGTGCTTAGTTGCCAGCTGGGGTTAAACCACGACATCCATGGCTTTGGTAAATCCTGTTTCAGCCTCATCTCCTCCGTCTACCTTCTAGAGCTGCATGGTGGAGCCTTGCTCCCATGCTGGAGTGCAGGGCAGTCACGGGAGGAAAGCAGGAGCCAGCCCCGTGCGTTGCATTTGCTGAGCGGGGCTAGGTCCCTGGAGGCTAGAGGGCATTGGCCGGTCCAGTTCCAGCAGGGCGATGTCGTTCCTCTGCGCGATGTTACTGTAGTGCTCGTGAACCGGTAGCTGCTTGATACTGCACGCTTGGGCCTCAGGGCCCAGCTGAGGCAACCGGGTGGCCCCGATCACCACGTGCCACATGGTGATGTGCCGGGAAGGCAGAGGGAGAGAGGGGGTCAGAGGGAGCGGAGCCATGTGCTGCAGCAGCCCAGCAGTCCCCTGCCTCCTGCTTCATAATGGAAAGGGGAAAGCAGCGCTAGGGAGGGGGCGAGTGCCCTGGCACGCCTTAGGCACAAGGAATGTCGAGCTGGAGGCTGCTAGGAAGCAGTGGCACAAGCCCAGCCTTCTCCCAGTGCCTTAAATATTAGCAAGGGAAGTAAGTTCAACTAAAATCCGTGGCTGGATGTCGAACTACTTACCCAGTGGTTGGCACGGACCTTGGGCCTTTCCAGCTCTGTATCTCCTCTTGCTCGTGAACTAGTCCAGCTTCAAGCTCAAGAGCAACTTGCCCGCGCAGCCAGTGCTCCCACCAGTAGCTGGCCCTAGACACTTGGTGTCTCCAACCGCTGGGTCCCTACGACCAGAGTTCCCTTCTGCCATTGCTAGCAGCCAGGCCCCTGGACCCACCCCCGCACTGGGTACAGAGTGAGGCCACACAGAAAAGGATTTGGGAGCGCTCTCAGCAAGAAGGTGGGACGGACTGTGGGGATTAGGCGCTGGGCTGAGTCAGAGAAGCAAACAAGTTGGCTTATGTGCGCCTAGCGCCTTGATTCCCCACCCCCACCCCCTTCCCTCCATTTTCCGTGCTTATACATCCCCCTCACCTTCCTCAACGCCTCTTTCTCTGCCCTTGTCTCCTCCCAAACAAGGGACCTAGCCCCTTGCTTCTTTCCCCCCCCTTGCTCCCAGGTTTGCTACATCTGTGAATGGATTTGGTGTTGCAGGTGCTCTTAGCTAGGTCACCTTGGACTTCCACGCCATTACTGATGGGGTTTCCTGGGTACTGCTGGCCCTGCCAGATTCCTCTCCCCAAAATGAGCCCAACTCTCCCTTCAGTTATCTGTGAAGTGGGGCCACCTCTCACACCAATCCCCCTCAACTACCCGTGAAATCTGGCTCTTCCTCATGGCACTGTAACTCCTGTCAGCTGCTCAGTCTGTTCGCTACGGTCAGCAATTTCTCTTGTCACGCTCAGGAGTTTCGCACAGGCCGTTCAGTGAGCTAAGGCTTAGGCCAGGCCCTAATCGGCAGCTTGTGTGCCTTAATGCGCACCCCCAAAGTCGTCTGCATGTCCCATCATTTTTTTCCTATCCTCGTTCTAGCCACAGTGTGCCAGTCTTCTCCATCGCACGCTGGCTCTGAGAACCCTCCTCTCCGACCAGGCCCGGTTTCAGCCCTTTTGAGTGGCTCTTTCCCTTTGTGCCCTACTTGACTGCCTGCAGCCTCGTTTTGCAGGCGCCGGGCGTGGAAGTCCTTGCCTTGCCCAGGAGACTGAATCGGACTGAAGCATGGTTAGCTGTGAAAACTGGCAATTTTATTGGAAGAACTGAGTCAGCGTCAGCCCTTCAGCACTGCCAAGGAAATGGCGGTGGTACGCTGCCGGCTGCACTGGATCCTGTCCGTCCTGCTGCTCAGGCCTTTGTCCCCCTTAGGAACTGCAGGAGCTCCTGCAGCAGTTTAAAGAATTGCACCAGCTTCTGGACTGGAAATGGGCAGGGTGTAAACCTGCCTGATTGAGTTGGTATCGGTCTTGGCCTCTGAAAGGGGCTCGAGGTGAAGCCTGGCTGTGGCGTTGGAGTAGCCGTTGCTGCCGGGCGCAGTCCCATCTGTGCCAGGATCCAGCCGTAGAAGTGCTGCGTGGAGGTGTAGACTCCGGGCCGTCTTGCTCTCGCGCAGCCTTTCCCCCAGCTGGTGACTCCAACGAGCCAGAAGTAGTCTGCGTTGTTATCTTGGCAGACGAGAGGACCACCGCTGTCACCCTGCAGCGGAGGAGAGAGGGCAAAGGCGGTGTTGGGTGGCCTCTGTCAGCGCTACGGCTGGCTCCTTCTCTCTCACAGCACCTGCCAGAGCTGTGCTCTGCGGCACAGAAAGGCCCCGCTCAGGTGCCGGGGCCTACAGGAGCTTGTGTGGGAGGGGGTCGTGGGCCTGTAAGGTAGGGCTCTCTCTCATCTCTGCACAGCGATCCTTCATGTGTGGAACGCACGTGCTCCAGGCTTGGGATGTGGAGCTGCGTGCTGCCAAGAGCACTGGATGGGCTTTGTGGGCAGAGTCGCAGGCCTCTGGGGCAAGGGGGGCACTGGGCAAGGAGCTGCAGGTGGGGAAGGGGAGGTGAGCCCCAGCAGCGGTGGGGACCCAGCGGTGGGAGGGTGACTTGCCAGGCAAAGCACGCGCTGGGGTCTGCGTGGGACGGTTGTGAGAGGGCTGCCTGTGCTGCTGGGGCTTGACTCGTAGCACGCTCCTACCTGGCAGGTGTCGATGCCACCCTGCGCATAGCCAGCACACAGGTTGTGGGTGTGGATGGCCCCTCTGTACCACCCGCTGCTGTTACAGAGGTTGACATCAATGAGGCGGACCTTGGCCTCCTGCAGGACATCAGTTGATCCTCCAGCTGCGAGCACAGAAAGGAATTAACACCAGGCAGCTCGTTGCCATTTCTCCTCCCCTGTCTGGGTGAAGCCCTTCCCTAGGGCTTGGCTTTGCACCTTGAAGGCACTGTACCGGTGGTCCCCTTGTGCCTCCCTTTGGGGAATGGGTCAGGCCCATCTCTCTCTAGAGGCATGCGTCCCCGCAGCCTGACTCTGGCTTTCGCCTCTGCTCTCAGGAAGCCCAACCCGTCTCCCCTGCGTGCCAAGCTTGCGCTCAGGACACGAGTACTTTTTGGGAACTCACATCTTGCAGTCGTGGAACCCCAGCCGCTGGCGTAGCAGGTTGTCAGCTCTGACACTCTCAGCGAGGCGTCGGGCACACAGGCAAGCTGGATGGAGTAGCTGCACTGCACAGGCTGGTCCAGTTCCAGCAGGGCGATGTCGTTCCTCTGCGTGATGTTACTGTAGTGCTCGTGAACCAGTAGCCGCTTGATAGTGCGCACTTGGGCCTCAGGGCCCAGCTGAGTCAACCGGGTGGCCCCGATCACCACGCGCCACATGGTGATGTGCCTGGAAGGCAGAGGGAGAGAGGGGTCAGAGGGAGCGGAGCCATGCGCTGCAGCAGCCCTGCAGTTCCCTGCCTTCTGCTCCACAAGGCAGAGAGGCAAGCAGCGCTAGGGAGGGGGCGAGTGCCCTGGCACGCCTTAGGCACAAGGAACGTTGAGCTGGAGGCTGCTAGGAAGCAGTGGCACAAGCCCAGCCTTCTCCTGAGCAGTCTCTCGCTGGGCTCTGCAGTACCCAGGCACTGGGCGGACTGCAAGGAGACGGGATGGCAGTAGCACGCGGTGCTGCGGACAGGGCACCTGCTAGTGTTGTGGGGATGTCCGCGTTCCCTGGTCCTCCTTACCTGGCCTCAATGAAGCAGTGGGCTGCTGTGAGGACCCACTGTGGGCTGATGAGGGACCCTCCGCATATATGCCCCGTGCCTGTTTTCCAGGGATCCTGGATGCTGACGATCCAGGGCCAGGCCCCTGGCTGGGCATCTGTGCCACCCACGACGCGCGACATGCCGTGGTGAGAAGCCATGGGCCGGAGCCCGCAGGTCCCTCTGGAAACAGAAACTCCTCATTACTGTCCTGCTGGAGGGCTTGCTGCTCTTCAGGCTACGAGTCAGCTGTCTTCCCTCTCCACAAGGCGCTGCGTGGACAGCAAGGCCAGGGAAGCCCGTGGGGCGTGCGTGCATCCGCCCCCGTTTCTCTTTTATCCCCGCAGGCCAGTTGTGCCAGCAGCATGGGTGCTGGCAAGGAACTGAAGTTCCCAGGTGGGGTTCAGGAAGCTGTGGCGTGGCCACGGGGGACAAGCGGGCACCCTCCAGTGAACCCCGTAAGGGTTGCCCAAGCTCCCTGCCGGAGCCTTGGGCCGCTTACTTACCCGCAGGTGTCCCACGTGCCGTGCGCAAGCCCGCACAGGGCCAGCAGGACGAGGAGGCGGAGCAAATTCATCGCTGCCAGCGACACGTGGCAGCTGCAAGCACGGAGAGCTCGTCGCCACCAGTGCGGCAAACGACGTAGTGCCCGCTGGACTCACGTTGCCCGCGGTGCCCTCGGTTCCGGGGCTGATGTCACAGAGTCGCTGGTTCCGGGTGCTGGGCGTGGTGGCCTCTCGGGGCAGGGGGGGCAACATGGGGGGGTTCCAAGCAGGAGGGGAGGCAGAAGCTGGCATCGGACGCCCCCGGCAGTCGCCCCCCCACCCCCACCCCACCCCACCCAGCACTGAATGCTGTGCTTGTGGGATGAAGGCGTGCAGGCCCCGTGGCAGGCAGCAGCGCCTGCCTCCGAGCCCTGCCTGCTAACAGCTGGCAGGAAAAAACCAAGTGGGGCATCATAGCCTCTTTGGGAAGTTCACTGCCACCCTGCTCCCTGCAGCCGTTTGCCAGCAGCTCCTTCCCAAAAAGCATACGCCAGAGAACAGAACTGCTCCAGGCAGTAGGCACGTGTCTGGGCACTGAAGAGCCAATCTGGTTATAGCTGCGGCGGGCAAGCAGTGATGTGGAAGCCAACTAAGGCAGGCGTACCCAAGCAGTGTCAGCCTTCCGGCACAAAGCCCAGTGAAACGCAGACGCAGCACAGGCCGTCCTGGCTACGTCAGCCACAGCAACAGCCTCTGGCAGGCTTCCTGTCCTTGCTGTCCATGAGTTACGTTGCTGTTCTGGGCCAACACCGACAAGGGCAGTTGTGGCCCCTGGTGCGCGTGGCCAAGGACACGCAGTTTTAGGCTCTAGCCAGAGAAGGGTGCTCCCGCTCTCAGCACCACACGCCATTCTCCATTGTGCTGGTTTTGGCTGGGGTAGCGTTAGTTTTCTTCTTGGTAGCTAGTATGGGGCTGTGCTTTGGATTTGTGCTGGAAACAGTGTTGATAAAGCAGGGATGTTTTAGTTACTGCTAAGCAGTGCTTACACAGAGTCAAGGCCTTTTCTGCTTCTCACACCGCCCCACCAGCGAGTAGGCTGGGGGTGCACAAAAAGTTGGGAGGCGACACAGCTGGGACAGCTGACCCCAACTGACCAAAGGGATATTCCATACCATAGGACGTCATGCTCAGCATAGAAAGCTGGGGGAAGAAGAAGGAAGGGGGGGACGTGCGGGGTGATGGCGTTTGTCTTCCCAAGTAGCCGTTTACGCGTGATGGAGCCCTACTTTCCTGGAGATGGCTGAACACCTGCCTGCCGGTGGGAAGTAGTGAACGAATTCCTTGTTTTGCTTTGCTTGCCTGCGCAGCTTTTGCTCCACCTATGGAACTGTCTTTATCTCAAGCCGCGAGTTTTCTCACTTTTACCCTTCCGATTCTCTCCCCCATCCCACCTGGGGGGAGTGAGCGAGTGGCTGTGTGGTGCTTAGTTGCCAGCTGGGGTTAAACCACGACATCCATGGCTTTGGTAAATCCTGTTTCAGCCTCATCTCCTCCGTCTACCTTCTAGAGCTGCATGGTGGAGCCTTGCTCCCATGCTGGAGTGCAGGGCAGTCACGGGAGGAAAGCAGGAGCCAGCCCCGTGCGTTGCATTTGCTGAGCGGGGCTAGGTCCCTGGAGGCTAGAGGGCATTGGCCGGTCCAGTTCCAGCAGGGCGATGTCGTTCCTCTGCGCGATGTTACTGTAGTGCTCGTGAACCGGTAGCTGCTTGATACTGCACGCTTGGGCCTCAGGGCCCAGCTGAGGCAACCGGGTGGCCCCGATCACCACGTGCCACATGGTGATGTGCCGGGAAGGCAGAGGGAGAGAGGGGGTCAGAGGGAGCGGAGCCATGTGCTGCAGCAGCCCAGCAGTCCCCTGCCTCCTGCTTCATAATGGAAAGGGGAAAGCAGCGCTAGGGAGGGGGCGAGTGCCCTGGCACGCCTTAGGCACAAGGAATGTCGAGCTGGAGGCTGCTAGGAAGCAGTGGCACAAGCCCAGCCTTCTCCCAGTGCCTTAAATATTAGCAAGGGAAGTAAGTTCAACTAAAATCCGTGGCTGGATGTCGAACTACTTACCCAGTGGTTGGCACGGACCTTGGGCCTTTCCAGCTCTGTATCTCCTCTTGCTCGTGAACTAGTCCAGCTTCAAGCTCAAGAGCAACTTGCCCGCGCAGCCAGTGCTCCCACCAGTAGCTGGCCCTAGACACTTGGTGTCTCCAACCGCTGGGTCCCTACGACCAGAGTTCCCTTCTGCCATTGCTAGCAGCCAGGCCCCTGGACCCACCCCCGCACTGGGTACAGAGTGAGGCCACACAGAAAAGGATTTGGGAGCGCTCTCAGCAAGAAGGTGGGACGGACTGTGGGGATTAGGCGCTGGGCTGAGTCAGAGAAGCAAACAAGTTGGCTTATGTGCGCCTAGCGCCTTGATTCCCCACCCCCACCCCCTTCCCTCCATTTTCCGTGCTTATACATCCCCCTCACCTTCCTCAACGCCTCTTTCTCTGCCCTTGTCTCCTCCCAAACAAGGGACCTAGCCCCTTGCTTCTTTCCCCCCCCTTGCTCCCAGGTTTGCTACATCTGTGAATGGATTTGGTGTTGCAGGTGCTCTTAGCTAGGTCACCTTGGACTTCCACGCCATTACTGATGGGGTTTCCTGGGTACTGCTGGCCCTGCCAGATTCCTCTCCCCAAAATGAGCCCAACTCTCCCTTCAGTTATCTGTGAAGTGGGGCCACCTCTCACACCAATCCCCCTCAACTACCCGTGAAATCTGGCTCTTCCTCATGGCACTGTAACTCCTGTCAGCTGCTCAGTCTGTTCGCTACGGTCAGCAATTTCTCTTGTCACGCTCAGGAGTTTCGCACAGGCCGTTCAGTGAGCTAAGGCTTAGGCCAGGCCCTAATCGGCAGCTTGTGTGCCTTAATGCGCACCCCCAAAGTCGTCTGCATGTCCCATCATTTTTTTCCTATCCTCGTTCTAGCCACAGTGTGCCAGTCTTCTCCATCGCACGCTGGCTCTGAGAACCCCCCTCTCCGACCAGGCCCGGTTTCAGCCCTTTTGAGTGGCTCTTTCCCTTTGTGCCCTACTTGACTGCCTGCAGCCTCGTTTTGCAGGCGCCGGGCGTGGAAGTCCTTGCCTTGCCCAGGAGACTGAATCGGACTGAAGCATGGTTAGCTGTGAAAACTGGCAATTTTATTGGAAGAACTGAGTCAGCGTCAGCCCTTCAGCACTGCCAAGGAAATGGCGGTGGTACGCTGCCGGCTGCACTGGATCCTGTCCGTCCTGCTGCTCAGGCCTTTGTCCCCCTTAGGAACTGCAGGAGCTCCTGCAGCAGTTTAAAGAATTGCACCAGCTTCTGGACTGGAAATGGGCAGGGTGTAAACCTGCCTGATTGAGTTGGTATAGGTCTTGGCCTCTGAAAGGGGCTCGAGGTGAAGCCTGGCTGTGGCGTTGGAGTAGCCGTTGCTGCCGGGCGCAGTCCCATCTGTGCCAGGATCCAGCCGTAGAAGTGCTGCGTGGAGGTGTAGACTCCGGGCCGTCTTGCTCTCGCGCAGCCTTTCCCCCAGCTGGTGACTCCAACGAGCCAGAAGTAGTCTGCGTTGTTATCTTGGCAGACGAGAGGACCACCGCTGTCACCCTGCAGCGGAGGAGAGAGGACAAAGGCGGTGTTGGGTGGCCTCTGTCAGCGCTACGGCTGGCTCCTTCTCTCTCACAGCACCTGCCAGAGCTGTGCTCTGCGGCACAGAAAGGCCCCGCTCAGGTGCCGGGGCCTACAGGAGCTTGTGTGGGAGGGGGTCGTGGGCCTGTAAGGTAGGGCTCTCTCTCATCTCTGCACAGCGATCCTTCATGTGTGGAACGCACGTGCTCCAGGCTTGGGATGTGGAGCTGCGTGCTGCCAAGAGCACTGGATGGGCTTTGTGGGCAGAGTCGCAGGCCTCTGGGGCAAGGGGGGCACTGGGCAAGGAGCTGCAGGTGGGGAAGGGGAGGTGAGCCCCAGCAGCGGTGGGGACCCAGCGGTGGGAGGGTGACTTGCCAGGCAAAGCACGCGCTGGGGTCTGCGTGGGACGGTTGTGAGAGGGCTGCCTGTGCTGCTGGGGCTTGACTCGTAGCACGCTCCTACCTGGCAGGTGTCGATGCCACCCTGCGCATAGCCAGCACACAGGTTGTGGGTGTGGATGGCCCCTCTGTACCACCCGCTGCTGTTACAGAGGTTGACATCAATGAGGCGGACCTTGGCCTCCTGCAGGACATCAGTTGATCCTCCAGCTGCGAGCACAGAAAGGAATTAACACCAGGCAGCTCGTTGCCATTTCTCCTCCCCTGTCTGGGTGAAGCCCTTCCCTAGGGCTTGGCTTTGCACCTTGAAGGCACTGTACCGGTGGTCCCCTTGTGCCTCCCTTTGGGGAATGGCTCAGGCCCATCTCTCTCTAGAGGCATGCGTCCCCGCAGCCTGACTCTGGCTTTCGCCTCTGCTCTCAGGAAGCCCAACCCGTCTCCCCTGCGTGCCAAGCTTGCGCTCAGGACACGAGTACTTTTTGGGAACTCACATCTTGCAGTCGTGGAACCCCAGCCGCTGGCGTAGCAGGTTGTCAGCTCTGACACTCTCAGCGAGGCGTCGGGCACACAGGCAAGCTGGATGGAGTAGCTGCACTGCACAGGCTGGTCCAGTTCCAGCAGGGCGATGTCGTTCCTCTGCGTGATGTTACTGTAGTGCTCGTGAACCAGTAGCCGCTTGATAGTGCGCACTTGGGCCTCAGGGCCCAGCTGAGTCAACCGGGTGGCCCCGATCACCACGCGCCACATGGTGATGTGCCTGGAAGGCAGAGGGAGAGAGGGGTCAGAGGGAGCGGAGCCATGTGCTGCAGCAGCCCTGCAGTTCCCTGCCTTCTGCTCCACAAGGCAGAGAGGCAAGCAGCGCTAGGGAGGGGGCGAGTGCCCTGGCACGCCTTAGGCACAAGGAACGTTGAGCTGGAGGCTGCTAGGAAGCAGTGGCACAAGCCCAGCCTTCTCCTGAGCAGTCTCTCGCTGGGCTCTGCAGTACCCAGGCACTGGGCGGACTGCAAGGAGACGGGATGGCAGTAGCATGCGGTGCTGCGGACAGGGCACCTGCTAGTGTTGTGGGGATGTCCGCGTTCCCTGGTCCTCCTTACCTGGCCTCAATGAAGCAGTGGGCTGCTGTGAGGACCCACTGTGGGCTGATGAGGGACCCTCCGCATATATGCCCCGTGCCTGTTTTCCAGGGATCCTGGATGCTGACGATCCAGGGCCAGGCCCCTGGCTGGGCATCTGTGCCACCCACGACGCGCGACATGCCGTGGTGAGAAGCCATGGGCCGGAGCCCGCAGGTCCCTCTGGAAACAGAAACTCCTCATTACTGTCCTGCTGGAGGGCTTGCTGCTCTTCAGGCTACGAGTCAGCTGTCTTCCCTCTCCACAAGGCGCTGCGTGGACAGCAAGGCCAGGGAAGCCCGTGGGGCGTGCGTGCATCCGCCCCCGTTTCTCTTTTATCCCCGCAGGCCAGTTGTGCCAGCAGCATGGGTGCTGGCAAGGAACTGAAGTTCCCAGGTGGGGTTCAGGAAGCTGTGGCGTGGCCACGGGGGACAAGCGGGCACCCTCCAGTGAACCCCGTAAGGGTTGCCCAAGCTCCCTGCCGGAGCCTTGGGCCGCTTACTTACCCGCAGGTGTCCCACGTGCCGTGCGCAAGCCCGCACAGGGCCAGCAGGACGAGGAGGCGGAGCAAATTCATCGCTGCCAGCGACACGTGGCAGCTGCAAGCACGGAGAGCTCGTCGCCACCAGTGCGGCAAACGACGTAGTGCCCGCTGGACTCACGTTGCCCGCGGTGCCCTCGGTTCCGGGGCTGATGTCACAGAGTCGCTGGTTCCGGGTGCTGGGCGTGGTGGCCTCTCGGGGCAGGGGGGGCAACATGGGGGGGTTCCAAGCAGGAGGGGAGGCAGAAGCTGGCATCGGACGCCCCCGACAGTCGCCCCCCCACCCCCACCCCACCCCACCCAGCACTGAATGCTGTGCTTGTGGGATGAAGGCGTGCAGGCCCCGTGGCAGGCAGCAGCGCCTGCCTCCGAGCCCTGCCTGCTAACAGCTGGCAGGAAAAAACCAAGTGGGGCATCATAGCCTCTTTGGGAAGTTCACTGCCACCCTGCTCCCTGCAGCCGTTTGCCAGCAGCTCCTTCCCAAAAAGCATACGCCAGAGAACAGAACTGCTCCAGGCAGTAGGCACGTGTCTGGGCACTGAAGAGCCAATCTGGTTATAGCCGCGGCGGGCAAGCAGTGATGTGGAAGCCAACTAAGGCAGGCGTACCCAAGCAGTGTCAGCCTTCCGGCACAAAGCCCAGTGAAACGCAGACGCAGCACAGGCCGTCCTGGCTACGTCAGCCACAGCAACAGCCTCTGGCAGGCTTCCTGTCCTTGCTGTCTATGAGTTACGTTGCTGTTCTGGGCCAACACCGACAAGGGCAGTTGTGGCCCCTGGTGCGCGTGGCCAAGGACACGCAGTTTTAGGCTCTAGCCAGAGAAGGGTGCTCCCGCTCTCAGCACCACACGCCATTCTCCATTGTGCTGGTTTTGGCTGGGGTAGCGTTAGTTTTCTTCTTGGTAGCTAGTATGGGGCTGTGCTTTGGATTTGTGCTGGAAACAGTGTTGATAAAGCAGGGATGTTTTAGCTACTGCTAAGCAGTGCTTACACAGAGTCAAGGCCTTTTCTGCTTCTCACACCGCCCCACCAGCGAGTAGGCTGGGGGTGCACAAAAAGTTGGGAGGCGACACAGCTGGGACAGCTGACCCCAACTGACCAAAGGGATATTCCATACCATAGGACGTCATGCTCAGCATAGAAAGCTGGGGGAAGAAGAAGGAAGGGGGGGACGTGCGGGGTGATGGCGTTTGTCTTCCCAAGTAGCCGTTTACGCGTGATGGAGCCCTACTTTCCTGGAGATGGCTGAACACCTGCCTGCCGGTGGGAAGTAGTGAACGAATTCCTTGTTTTGCTTTGCTTGCCTGCGCAGCTTTTGCTCCACCTATGGAACTGTCTTTATCTCAAGCCGCGAGTTTTCTCACTTTTACCCTTCCGATTCTCTCCCCCATCCCACCTGGGGGGAGTGAGCGAGTGGCTGTGTGGTGCTTAGTTGCCAGCTGGGGTTAAACCACGACATCCATGGCTTTGGTAAATCCTGTTTCAGCCTCATCTCCTCCGTCTACCTTCTAGAGCTGCATGGTGGAGCCTTGCTCCCATGCTGGAGTGCAGGGCAGTCACGGGAGGAAAGCAGGAGCCAGCCCCGTGCGTTGCATTTGCTGAGCGGGGCTAGGTCCCTGGAGGCTAGAGGGCATTGGCCGGTCCAGTTCCAGCAGGGCGATGTCGTTCCTCTGCGCGATGTTACTGTAGTGCTCGTGAACCGGTAGCTGCTTGATACTGCACGCTTGGGCCTCAGGGCCCAGCTGAGGCAACCGGGTGGCCCCGATCACCACGTGCCACATGGTGATGTGCCGGGAAGGCAGAGGGAGAGAGGGGGTCAGAGGGAGCGGAGCCATGTGCTGCAGCAGCCCAGCAGTCCCCTGCCTCCTGCTTCATAATGGAAAGGGGAAAGCAGCGCTAGGGAGGGGGCGAGTGCCCTGGCACGCCTTAGGCACAAGGAATGTCGAGCTGGAGGCTGCTAGGAAGCAGTGGCACAAGCCCAGCCTTCTCCCAGTGCCTTAAATATTAGCAAGGGAAGTAAGTTCAACTAAAATCCGTGGCTGGATGTCGAACTACTTACCCAGTGGTTGGCACGGACCTTGGGCCTTTCCAGCTCTGTATCTCCTCTTGCTCGTGAACTAGTCCAGCTTCAAGCTCAAGAGCAACTTGCCCGCGCAGCCAGTGCTCCCACCAGTAGGTGGCCCTAGACACTTGGTGTCTCCAACCGCTGGGTCCCTACGACCAGAGTTCCCTTCTGCCATTGCTAGCAGCCAGGCCCCTGGACCCACCCCCGCACTGGGTACAGAGTGAGGCCACACAGAAAAGGATTTGGGAGCGCTCTCAGCAAGAAGGTGGGACGGACTGTGGGGATTAGGCGCTGGGCTGAGTCAGAGAAGCAAACAAGTTGGCTTATGTGCGCCTAGCGCCTTGATTCCCCACCCCCACCCCCTTCCCTCCATTTTCCGTGCTTATACATCCCCCTCACCTTCCTCAACGCCTCTTTCTCTGCCCTTGTCTCCTCCCAAACAAGGGACCTAGCCCCTTGCTTCTTTCCCCCCCCTTGCTCCCAGGTTTGCTACATCTGTGAATGGATTTGGTGTTGCAGGTGCTCTTAGCTAGGTCACCTTGGACTTCCACGCCATTACTGATGGGGTTTCCTGGGTACTGCTGGCCCTGCCAGATTCCTCTCCCCAAAATGAGCCCAACTCTCCCTTCAGTTATCTGTGAAGTGGGGCCACCTCTCACACCAATCCCCCTCAACTACCCGTGAAATCTGGCTCTTCCTCATGGCACTGTAACTCCTGTCAGCTGCTCAGTCTGTTCGCTACGGTCAGCAATTTCTCTTGTCACGCTCAGGAGTTTCGCACAGGCCGTTCAGTGAGCTAAGGCTTAGGCCAGGCCCTAATCGGCAGCTTGTGTGCCTTAATGCGCACCCCCAAAGTCGTCTGCATGTCCCATCATTTTTTTCCTATCCTCGTTCTAGCCACAGTGTGCCAGTCTTCTCCATCGCACGCTGGCTCTGAGAACCCTCCTCTCCGACCAGGCCCGGTTTCAGCCCTTTTGAGTGGCTCTTTCCCTTTGTGCCCTACTTGACTGCCTGCAGCCTCGTTTTGCAGGCGCCGGGCGTGGAAGTCCTTGCCTTGCCCAGGAGACTGAATCGGACTGAAGCATGGTTAGCTGTGAAAACTGGCAATTTTATTGGAAGAACTGAGTCAGCGTCAGCCCTTCAGCACTGCCAAGGAAATGGCGGTGGTACGCTGCCGGCTGCACTGGATCCTGTCCGTCCTGCTGCTCAGGCCTTTGTCCCCCTTAGGAACTGCAGGAGCTCCTGCAGCAGTTTAAAGAATTGCACCAGCTTCTGGACTGGAAATGGGCAGGGTGTAAACCTGCCTGATTGAGTTGGTATCGGTCTTGGCCTCTGAAAGGGGCTCGAGGTGAAGCCTGGCTGTGGCGTTGGAGTAGCCGTTGCTGCCGGGCGCAGTCCCATCTGTGCCAGGATCCAGCCGTAGAAGTGCTGCGTGGAGGTGTAGACTCCGGGCCGTCTTGCTCTCGCGCAGCCTTTCCCCCAGCTGGTGACTCCAACGAGCCAGAAGTAGTCTGCGTTGTTATCTTGGCAGACGAGAGGACCACCGCTGTCACCCTGCAGCGGAGGAGAGAGGACAAAGGCGGTGTTGGGTGGCCTCTGTCAGCGCTACGGCTGGCTCCTTCTCTCTCACAGCACCTGCCAGAGCTGTGCTCTGCGGCACAGAAAGGCCCCGCTCAGGTGCCGGGGCCTACAGGAGCTTGTGTGGGAGGGGGTCGTGGGCCTGTAAGGTAGGGCTCTCTCTCATCTCTGCACAGCGATCCTTCATGTGTGGAACGCACGTGCTCCAGGCTTGGGATGTGGAGCTGCGTGCTGCCAAGAGCACTGGATGGGCTTTGTGGGCAGAGTCGCAGGCCTCTGGGGCAAGGGGGGCACTGGGCAAGGAGCTGCAGGTGGGGAAGGGGAGGTGAGCCCCAGCAGCGGTGGGGACCCAGCGGTGGGAGGGTGACTTGCCAGGCAAAGCACGCGCTGGGGTCTGCGTGGGACGGTTGTGAGAGGGCTGCCTGTGCTGCTGGGGCTTGACTCGTAGCACGCTCCTACCTGGCAGGTGTCGATGCCACCCTGCGCATAGCCAGCACACAGGTTGTGGGTGTGGATGGCCCCTCTGTACCACCCGCTGCTGTTACAGAGGTTGACATCAATGAGGCGGACCTTGGCCTCCTGCAGGACATCAGTTGATCCTCCAGCTGCGAGCACAGAAAGGAATTAACACCAGGCAGCTCGTTGCCATTTCTCCTCCCCTGTCTGGGTGAAGCCCTTCCCTAGGGCTTGGCTTTGCACCTTGAAGGCACTGTACCGGTGGTCCCCTTGTGCCTCCCTTTGGGGAATGGGTCAGGCCCATCTCTCTCTAGAGGCATGCGTCCCCGCAGCCTGACTCTGGCTTTCGCCTCTGCTCTCAGGAAGCCCAACCCGTCTCCCCTGCGTGCCAAGCTTGCGCTCAGGACACGAGTACTTTTTGGGAACTCACATCTTGCAGTCGTGGAACCCCAGCCGCTGGCGTAGCAGGTTGTCAGCTCTGACACTCTCAGCGAGGCGTCGGGCACACAGGCAAGCTGGATGGAGTAGCTGCACTGCACAGGCTGGTCCAGTTCCAGCAGGGCGATGTCGTTCCTCTGCGTGATGTTACTGTAGTGCTCGTGAACCAGTAGCCGCTTGATAGTGCGCACTTGGGCCTCAGGGCCCAGCTGAGTCAACCGGGTGGCCCCGATCACCACGCGCCACATGGTGATGTGCCTGGAAGGCAGAGGGAGAGAGGGGTCAGAGGGAGCGGAGCCATGCGCTGCAGCAGCCCTGCAGTTCCCTGCCTTCTGCTCCACAAGGCAGAGAGGCAAGCAGCGCTAGGGAGGGGGCGAGTGCCCTGGCACGCCTTAGGCACAAGGAACGTTGAGCTGGAGGCTGCTAGGAAGCAGTGGCACAAGCCCAGCCTTCTCCTGAGCAGTCTCTCGCTGGGCTCTGCAGTACCCAGGCACTGGGCGGACTGCAAGGAGACGGGATGGCAGTAGCACGCGGTGCTGCGGACAGGGCACCTGCTAGTGTTGTGGGGATGTCCGCGTTCCCTGGTCCTCCTTACCTGGCCTCAATGAAGCAGTGGGCTGCTGTGAGGACCCACTGTGGGCTGATGAGGGACCCTCCGCATATATGCCCCGTGCCTGTTTTCCAGGGATCCTGGATGCTGACGATCCAGGGCCAGGCCCCTGGCTGGGCATCTGTGCCACCCACGACGCGCGACATGCCGTGGTGAGAAGCCATGGGCCGGAGCCCGCAGGTCCCTCTGGAAACAGAAACTCCTCATTACTGTCCTGCTGGAGGGCTTGCTGCTCTTCAGGCTACGAGTCAGCTGTCTTCCCTCTCCACAAGGCGCTGCGTGGACAGCAAGGCCAGGGAAGCCCGTGGGGCGTGCGTGCATCCGCCCCCGTTTCTCTTTTATCCCCGCAGGCCAGTTGTGCCAGCAGCATGGGTGCTGGCAAGGAACTGAAGTTCCCAGGTGGGGTTCAGGAAGCTGTGGCGTGGCCACGGGGGACAAGCGGGCACCCTCCAGTGAACCCCGTAAGGGTTGCCCAAGCTCCCTGCCGGAGCCTTGGGCCGCTTACTTACCCGCAGGTGTCCCACGTGCCGTGCGCAAGCCCGCACAGGGCCAGCAGGACGAGGAGGCGGAGCAAATTCATCGCTGCCAGCGACACGTGGCAGCTGCAAGCACGGAGAGCTCGTCGCCACCAGTGCGGCAAACGACGTAGTGCCCGCTGGACTCACGTTGCCCGCGGTGCCCTCGGTTCCGGGGCTGATGTCACAGAGTCGCTGGTTCCGGGTGCTGGGCGTGGTGGCCTCTCGGGGCAGGGGGGGCAACATGGGGGGGTTCCAAGCAGGAGGGGAGGCAGAAGCTGGCATCGGACGCCCCCGGCAGTCGCGCCCCCCCACCCCACCCCACCCCACCCAGCACTGAATGCTGTGCTTGTGGGATGAAGGCGTGCAGGCCCCGTGGCAGGCAGCAGCGCCTGCCTCCGAGCCCTGCCTGCTAACAGCTGGCAGGAAAAAACCAAGTGGGGCATCATAGCCTCTTTGGGAAGTTCACTGCCACCCTGCTCCCTGCAGCCGTTTGCCAGCAGCTCCTTCCCAAAAAGCATACGCCAGAGAACAGAACTGCTCCAGGCAGTAGGCACGTGTCTGGGCACTGAAGAGCCAATCTGGTTATAGCCGCGGCGGGCAAGCAGTGATGTGGAAGCCAACTAAGGCAGGCGTACCCAAGCAGTGTCAGCCTTCCGGCACAAAGCCCAGTGAAACGCAGACGCAGCACAGGCCGTCCTGGCTACGTCAGCCACAGCAACAGCCTCTGGCAGGCTTCCTGTCCTTGCTGTCCATGAGTTACGTTGCTGTTCTGGGCCAACACCGACAAGGGCAGTTGTGGCCCCTGGTGCGCGTGGCCAAGGACACGCAGTTTTAGGCTCTAGCCAGAGAAGGGTGCTCCCGCTCTCAGCACCACACGCCATTCTCCATTGTGCTGGTTTTGGCTGGGGTAGCGTTAGTTTTCTTCTTAGTAGCTAGTATGGGGCTGTGCTTTGGATTTGTGCTGGAAACAGTGTTGATAAAGCAGGGATGTTTTAGTTACTGCTAAGCAGTGCTTACACAGAGTCAAGGCCTTTTCTGCTTCTCACACCGCCCCACCAGCGAGTAGGCTGTGGGTGCACAAAAAGTTGGGAGGCGACACAGCTGGGACAGCTGACCCCAACTGACCAAAGGGATATTCCATACCATAGGACGTCATGCTCAGCATAGAAAGCTGGGGGAAGAAGAAGGAAGGGGGGGACGTGCGGGGTGATGGCGTTTGTCTTCCCAAGTAGCCGTTTACGCGTGATGGAGCCCTACTTTCCTGGAGATGGCTGAACACCTGCCTGCCGGTGGGAAGTAGTGAACGAATTCCTTGTTTTGCTTTGCTTGCCTGCGCAGCTTTTGCTCCACCTATGGAACTGTCTTTATCTCAAGCCGCGAGTTTTCTCACTTTTACCCTTCCGATTCTCTCCCCCATCCCACCTGGGGGGAGTGAGCGAGTGGCTGTGTGGTGCTTAGTTGCCAGCTGGGGTTAAACCACGACATCCATGGCTTTGGTAAATCCTGTTTCAGCCTCATCTCCTCCGTCTACCTTCTAGAGCTGCATGGTGGAGCCTTGCTCCCATGCTGGAGTGCAGGGCAGTCACGGGAGGAAAGCAGGAGCCAGCCCCGTGCGTTGCATTTGCTGAGCGGGGCTAGGTCCCTGGAGGCTAGAGGGCATTGGCCGGTCCAGTTCCAGCAGGGCGATGTCGTTCCTCTGCGCGATGTTACTGTAGTGCTCGTGAACCGGTAGCTGCTTGATACTGCACGCTTGGGCCTCAGGGCCCAGCTGAGGCAACCGGGTGGCCCCGATCACCACGTGCCACATGGTGATGTGCCGGGAAGGCAGAGGGAGAGAGGGGGTCAGAGGGAGCGGAGCCATGTGCTGCAGCAGCCCAGCAGTCCCCTGCCTCCTGCTTCATAATGGAAAGGGGAAAGCAGCGCTAGGGAGGGGGCGAGTGCCCTGGCACGCCTTAGGCACAAGGAATGTCGAGCTGGAGGCTGCTAGGAAGCAGTGGCACAAGCCCAGCCTTCTCCCAGTGCCTTAAATATTAGCAAGGGAAGTAAGTTCAACTAAAATCCGTGGCTGGATGTCGAACTACTTACCCAGTGGTTGGCACGGACCTTGGGCCTTTCCAGCTCTGTATCTCCTCTTGCTCGTGAACTAGTCCAGCTTCAAGCTCAAGAGCAACTTGCCCGCGCAGCCAGTGCTGCCACCAGTAGCTGGCCCTAGACACTTGGTGTCTCCAACCGCTGGGTCCCTACGACCAGAGTTCCCTTCTGCCATTGCTAGCAGCCAGGCCCCTGGACCCACCCCCGCACTGGGTACAGAGTGAGGCCACACAGAAAAGGATTTGGGAGCGCTCTCAGCAAGAAGGTGGGACGGACTGTGGGGATTAGGCGCTGGGCTGAGTCAGAGAAGCAAACAAGTTGGCTTATGTGCGCCTAGCGCCTTGATTCCCCACCCCCACCCCCTTCCCTCCATTTTCCGTGCTTATACATCCCCCTCACCTTCCTCAACGCCTCTTTCTCTGCCCTTGTCTCCTCCCAAACAAGGGACCTAGCCCCTTGCTTCTTTCCCCCCCCTTGCTCCCAGGTTTGCTACATCTGTGAATGGATTTGGTGTTGCAGGTGCTCTTAGCTAGGTCACCTTGGACTTCCACGCCATTACTGATGGGGTTTCCTGGGTACTGCTGGCCCTGCCAGATTCCTCTCCCCAAAATGAGCCCAACTCTCCCTTCAGTTATCTGTGAAGTGGGGCCACCTCTCACACCAATCCCCCTCAACTACCCGTGAAATCTGGCTCTTCCTCATGGCACTGTAACTCCTGTCAGCTGCTCAGTCTGTTCGCTACGGTCAGCAATTTCTCTTGTCACGCTCAGGAGTTTCGCACAGGCCGTTCAGTGAGCTAAGGCTTAGGCCAGGCCCTAATCGGCAGCTTGTGTGCCTTAATGCGCACCCCCAAAGTCGTCTGCATGTCCCATCATTTTTTTCCTATCCTCGTTCTAGCCACAGTGTGCCAGTCTTCTCCATCGCACGCTGGCTCTGAGAACCCTCCTCTCCGACCAGGCCCGGTTTCAGCCCTTTTGAGTGGCTCTTTCCCTTTGTGCCCTACTTGACTGCCTGCAGCCTCGTTTTGCAGGCGCCGGGCGTGGAAGTCCTTGCCTTGCCCAGGAGACTGAATCGGACTGAAGCATGGTTAGCTGTGAAAACTGGCAATTTTATTGGAAGAACTGAGTCAGCGTCAGCCCTTCAGCACTGCCAAGGAAATGGCGGTGGTACGCTGCCGGCTGCACTGGATCCTGTCCGTCCTGCTGCTCAGGCCTTTGTCCCCCTTAGGAACTGCAGGAGCTCCTGCAGCAGTTTAAAGAATTGCACCAGCTTCTGGACTGGAAATGGGCAGGGTGTAAACCTGCCTGATTGAGTTGGTATAGGTCTTGGCCTCTGAAAGGGGCTCGAGGTGAAGCCTGGCTGTGGCGTTGGAGTAGCCGTTGCTGCCGGGCGCAGTCCCATCTGTGCCAGGATCCAGCCGTAGAAGTGCTGCGTGGAGGTGTAGACTCCGGGCCGTCTTGCTCTCGCGCAGCCTTTACCCCAGCTGGTGACTCCAACGAGCCAGAAGTAGTCTGCGTTGTTATCTTGGCAGACGAGAGGACCACCGCTGTCACCCTGCAGCGGAGGAGAGAGGACAAAGGCGGTGTTGGGTGGCCTCTGTCAGCGCTACGGCTGGCTCCTTCTCTCTCACAGCACCTGCCAGAGCTGTGCTCTGCGGCACAGAAAGGCCCCGCTCAGGTGCCGGGGCCTACAGGAGCTTGTGTGGGAGGGGGTCGTGGGCCTGTAAGGTAGGGCTCTCTCTCATCTCTGCACAGCGATCCTTCATGTGTGGAACGCACGTGCTCCAGGCTTGGGATGTGGAGCTGCGTGCTGCCAAGAGCACTGGATGGGCTTTGTGGGCAGAGTCGCAGGCCTCTGGGGCAAGGGGGGCACTGGGCAAGGAGCTGCAGGTGGGGAAGGGGAGGTGAGCCCCAGCAGCGGTGGGGACCCAGCGGTGGGAGGGTGACTTGCCAGGCAAAGCATGCGCTGGGGTCTGCGTGGGACGGTTGTGAGAGGGCTGCCTGTGCTGCTGGGGCTTGACTCGTAGCACGCTCCTACCTGGCAGGTGTCGATGCCACCCTGCGCATAGCCAGCACACAGGTTGTGGGTGTGGATGGCCCCTCTGTACCACCCGCTGCTGTTACAGAGGTTGACATCAATGAGGCGGACCTTGGCCTCCTGCAGGACATCAGTTGATCCTCCAGCTGCGAGCACAGAAAGGAATTAACACCAGGCAGCTCGTTGCCATTTCTCCTCCCCTGTCTGGGTGAAGCCCTTCCCTAGGGCTTGGCTTTGCACCTTGAAGGCACTGTACCGGTGGTCCCCTTGTGCCTCCCTTTGGGGAATGGGTCAGGCCCATCTCTCTCTAGAGGCATGCGTCCCCGCAGCCTGACTCTGGCTTTCGCCTCTGCTCTCAGGAAGCCCAACCCGTCTCCCCTGCGTGCCAAGCTTGCGCTCAGGACACGAGTACTTTTTGGGAACTCACATCTTGCAGTCGTGGAACCCCAGCCGCTGGCGTAGCAGGTTGTCAGCTCTGACACTCTCAGCGAGGCGTCGGGCACACAGGCAAGCTGGATGGAGTAGCTGCACTGCACAGGCTGGTCCAGTTCCAGCAGGGCGATGTCGTTCCTCTGCGTGATGTTACTGTAGTGCTCGTGAACCAGTAGCCGCTTGATAGTGCGCACTTGGGCCTCAGGGCCCAGCTGAGTCAACCGGGTGGCCCCGATCACCACGCGCCACATGGTGATGTGCCTGGAAGGCAGAGGGAGAGAGGGGTCAGAGGGAGCGGAGCCATGTGCTGCAGCAGCCCTGCAGTTCCCTGCCTTCTGCTCCACAAGGCAGAGAGGCAAGCAGCGCTAGGGAGGGGGCGAGTGCCCTGGCACGCCTTAGGCACAAGGAACGTTGAGCTGGAGGCTGCTAGGAAGCAGTGGCACAAGCCCAGCCTTCTCCTGAGCAGTCTCTCGCTGGGCTCTGCAGTACCCAGGCACTGGGCGGACTGCAAGGAGACGGGATGGCAGTAGCACGCGGTGCTGCGGACAGGGCACCTGCTAGTGTTGTGGGGATGTCCGCGTTCCCTGGTCCTCCTTACCTGGCCTCAATGAAGCAGTGGGCTGCTGTGAGGACCCACTGTGGGCTGATGAGGGACCCTCCGCATATATGCCCCGTGCCTGTTTTCCAGGGATCCTGGATGCTGACGATCCAGGGCCAGGCCCCTGGCTGGGCATCTGTGCCACCCACGACGCGCGACATGCCGTGGTGAGAAGCCATGGGCCGGAGCCCGCAGGTCCCTCTGGAAACAGAAACTCCTCATTACTGTCCTGCTGGAGGGCTTGCTGCTCTTCAGGCTACGAGTCAGCTGTCTTCCCTCTCCACAAGGCGCTGCGTGGACAGCAAGGCCAGGGAAGCCCGTGGGGCGTGCGTGCATCCGCCCCCGTTTCTCTTTTATCCCCGCAGGCCAGTTGTGCCAGCAGCATGGGTGCTGGCAAGGAACTGAAGTTCCCAGGTGGGGTTCAGGAAGCTGTGGCGTGGCCACGGGGGACAAGCGGGCACCCTCCAGTGAACCCCGTAAGGGTTGCCCAAGCTCCCTGCCGGAGCCTTGGGCCGCTTACTTACCCGCAGGTGTCCCACGTGCCGTGCGCAAGCCCGCACAGGGCCAGCAGGACGAGGAGGCGGAGCAAATTCATCGCTGCCAGCGACACGTGGCAGCTGCAAGCACGGAGAGCTCGTCGCCACCAGTGCGGCAAACGACGTAGTGCCCGCTGGACTCACGTTGCCCGCGGTGCCCTCGGTTCCGGGGCTGATGTCACAGAGTCGCTGGTTCCGGGTGCTGGGCGTGGTGGCCTCTCGGGGCAGGGGGGGCAACATGGGGGGGTTCCAAGCAGGAGGGGAGGCAGAAGCTGGCATCGGACGCCCCCGACAGTCGCCCCCCCACCCCCACCCCACCCCACCCAGCACTGAATGCTGTGCTTGTGGGATGAAGGCGTGCAGGCCCCGTGGCAGGCAGCAGCGCCTGCCTCCGAGCCCTGCCTGCTAACAGCTGGCAGGAAAAAACCAAGTGGGGCATCATAGCCTCTTTGGGAAGTTCACTGCCACCCTGCTCCCTGCAGCCGTTTGCCACCAGCTCCTTCCCAAAAAGCATACGCCAGAGAACAGAACTGCTCCAGGCAGTAGGCACGTGTCTGGGCACTGAAGAGCCAATCTGGTTATAGCCGCGGCGGGCAAGCAGTGATGTGGAAGCCAACTAAGGCAGGCGTACCCAAGCAGTGTCAGCCTTCCGGCACAAAGCCCAGTGAAACGCAGACGCAGCACAGGCCGTCCTGGCTACGTCAGCCACAGCAACAGCCTCTGGCAGGCTTCCTGTCCTTGCTGTCTATGAGTTACGTTGCTGTTCTGGGCCAACACCGACAAGGGCAGTTGTGGCCCCTGGTGCGCGTGGCCAAGGACACGCAGTTTTAGGCTCTAGCCAGAGAAGGGTGCTCCCGCTCTCAGCACCACACGCCATTCTCCATTGTGCTGGTTTTGGCTGGGGTAGCGTTAGTTTTCTTCTTGGTAGCTAGTATGGGGCTGTGCTTTGGATTTGTGCTGGAAACAGTGTTGATAAAGCAGGGATGTTTTAGCTACTGCTAAGCAGTGCTTACACAGAGTCAAGGCCTTTTCTGCTTCTCACACCGCCCCACCAGCGAGTAGGCTGGGGGTGCACAAAAAGTTGGGAGGCGACACAGCTGGGACAGCTGACCCCAACTGACCAAAGGGATATTCCATACCATAGGACGTCATGCTCAGCATAGAAAGCTGGGGGAAGAAGAAGGAAGGGGGGGACGTGCGGGGTGATGGCGTTTGTCTTCCCAAGTAGCCGTTTACGCGTGATGGAGCCCTACTTTCCTGGAGATGGCTGAACACCTGCCTGCCGGTGGGAAGTAGTGAACGAATTCCTTGTTTTGCTTTGCTTGCCTGCGCAGCTTTTGCTCCACCTATGGAACTGTCTTTATCTCAAGCCGCGAGTTTTCTCACTTTTACCCTTCCGATTCTCTCCCCCATCCCACCTGGGGGGAGTGAGCGAGTGGCTGTGTGGTGCTTAGTTGCCAGCTGGGGTTAAACCACGACATCCATGGCTTTGGTAAATCCTGTTTCAGCCTCATCTCCTCCGTCTACCTTCTAGAGCTGCATGGTGGAGCCTTGCTCCCATGCTGGAGTGCAGGGCAGTCACGGGAGGAAAGCAGGAGCCAGCCCCGTGCGTTGCATTTGCTGAGCGGGGCTAGGTCCCTGGAGGCTAGAGGGCATTGGCCGGTCCAGTTCCAGCAGGGCGATGTCGTTCCTCTGCGCGATGTTACTGTAGTGCTCGTGAACCGGTAGCTGCTTGATACTGCACGCTTGGGCCTCAGGGCCCAGCTGAGGCAACCGGGTGGCCCCGATCACCACGTGCCACATGGTGATGTGCCGGGAAGGCAGAGGGAGAGAGGGGGTCAGAGGGAGCGGAGCCATGTGCTGCAGCAGCCCAGCAGTCCCCTGCCTCCTGCTTCATAATGGAAAGGGGAAAGCAGCGCTAGGGAGGGGGCGAGTGCCCTGGCACGCCTTAGGCACAAGGAATGTCGAGCTGGAGGCTGCTAGGAAGCAGTGGCACAAGCCCAGCCTTCTCCCAGTGCCTTAAATATTAGCAAGGGAAGTAAGTTCAACTAAAATCCGTGGCTGGATGTCGAACTACTTACCCAGTGGTTGGCACGGACCTTGGGCCTTTCCAGCTCTGTATCTCCTCTTGCTCGTGAACTAGTCCAGCTTCAAGCTCAAGAGCAACTTGCCCGCGCAGCCAGTGCTCCCACCAGTAGCTGGCCCTAGACACTTGGTGTCTCCAACCGCTGGGTCCCTACGACCAGAGTTCCCTTCTGCCATTGCTAGCAGCCAGGCCCCTGGACCCACCCCCGCACTGGGTACAGAGTGAGGCCACACAGAAAAGGATTTGGGAGCGCTCTCAGCAAGAAGGTGGGACGGACTGTGGGGATTAGGCGCTGGGCTGAGTCAGAGAAGCAAACAAGTTGGCTTATGTGCGCCTAGCGCCTTGATTCCCCACCCCCACCCCCTTCCCTCCATTTTCCGTGCTTATACATCCCCCTCACCTTCCTCAACGCCTCTTTCTCTGCCCTTGTCTCCTCCCAAACAAGGGACCTAGCCCCTTGCTTCTTTCCCCCCCTTGCTCCCAGGTTTGCTACATCTGTGAATGGATTTGGTGTTGCAGGTGCTCTTAGCTAGGTCACCTTGGACTTCCACGCCATTACTGATGGGGTTTCCTGGGTACTGCTGGCCCTGCCAGATTCCTCTCCCCAAAATGAGCCCAACTCTCCCTTCAGTTATCTGTGAAGTGGGGCCACCTCTCACACCAATCCCCCTCAACTACCCGTGAAATCTGGCTCTTCCTCATGGCACTGTAACTCCTGTCAGCTGCTCAGTCTGTTCGCTACGGTCAGCAATTTCTCTTGTCACGCTCAGGAGTTTCGCACAGGCCGTTCAGTGAGCTAAGGCTTAGGCCAGGCCCTAATCGGCAGCTTGTGTGCCTTAATGCGCACCCCCAAAGTCGTCTGCATGTCCCATCATTTTTTTCCTATCCTCGTTCTAGCCACAGTGTGCCAGTCTTCTCCATCGCACGCTGGCTCTGAGAACCCTCCTCTCCGACCAGGCCCGGTTTCAGCCCTTTTGAGTGGCTCTTTCCCTTTGTGCCCTACTTGACTGCCTGCAGCCTCGTTTTGCAGGCGCCGGGCGTGGAAGTCCTTGCCTTGCCCAGGAGACTGAATCGGACTGAAGCATGGTTAGCTGTGAAAACTGGCAATTTTATTGGAAGAACTGAGTCAGCGTCAGCCCTTCAGCACTGCCAAGGAAATGGCGGTGGTACGCTGCCGGCTGCACTGGATCCTGTCCGTCCTGCTGCTCAGGCCTTTGTCCCCCTTAGGAACTGCAGGAGCTCCTGCAGCAGTTTAAAGAATTGCACCAGCTTCTGGACTGGAAATGGGCAGGGTGTAAACCTGCCTGATTGAGTTGGTATAGGTCTTGGCCTCTGAAAGGGGCTCGAGGTGAAGCCTGGCTGTGGCGTTGGAGTAGCCGTTGCTGCCGGGCGCAGTCCCATCTGTGCCAGGATCCAGCCGTAGAAGTGCTGCGTGGAGGTGTAGACTCCGGGCCGTCTTGCTCTCGCGCAGCCTTTCCCCCAGCTGGTGACTCCAACGAGCCAGAAGTAGTCTGCGTTGTTATCTTGGCAGACGAGAGGACCACCGCTGTCACCCTGCAGCGGAGGAGAGAGGACAAAGGCGGTGTTGGGTGGCCTCTGTCAGCGCTACGGCTGGCTCCTTCTCTCTCACAGCACCTGCCAGAGCTGTGCTCTGCGGCACAGAAAGGCCCCGCTCAGGTGCCGGGGCCTACAGGAGCTTGTGTGGGAGGGGGTCGTGGGCCTGTAAGGTAGGGCTCTCTCTCATCTCTGCACAGCGATCCTTCATGTGTGGAACGCACGTGCTCCAGGCTTGGGATGTGGAGCTGCGTGCTGCCAAGAGCACTGGATGGGCTTTGTGGGCAGAGTCGCAGGCCTCTGGGGCAAGGGGGGCACTGGGCAAGGAGCTGCAGGTGGGGAAGGGGAGGTGAGCCCCAGCAGCGGTGGGGACCCAGCGGTGGGAGGGTGACTTGCCAGGCAAAGCATGCGCTGGGGTCTGCGTGGGACGGTTGTGAGAGGGCTGCCTGTGCTGCTGGGGCTTGACTCGTAGCACGCTCCTACCTGGCAGGTGTCGATGCCACCCTGCGCATAGCCAGCACACAGGTTGTGGGTGTGGATGGCCCCTCTGTACCACCCGCTGCTGTTACAGAGGTTGACATCAATGAGGCGGACCTTGGCCTCCTGCAGGACATCAGTTGATCCTCCAGCTGCGAGCACAGAAAGGAATTAACACCAGGCAGCTCGTTGCCATTTCTCCTCCCCTGTCTGGGTGAAGCCCTTCCCTAGGGCTTGGCTTTGCACCTTGAAGGCACTGTACCGGTGGTCCCCTTGTGCCTCCCTTTGGGGAATGGGTCAGGCCCATCTCTCTCTAGAGGCATGCGTCCCCGCAGCCTGACTCTGGCTTTCGCCTCTGCTCTCAGGAAGCCCAACCCGTCTCCCCTGCGTGCCAAGCTTGCGCTCAGGACACGAGTACTTTTTGGGAACTCACATCTTGCAGTCGTGGAACCCCAGCCGCTGGCGTAGCAGGTTGTCAGCTCTGACACTCTCAGCGAGGCGTCGGGCACACAGGCAAGCTGGATGGAGTAGCTGCACTGCACAGGCTGGTCCAGTTCCAGCAGGGCGATGTCGTTCCTCTGCGTGATGTTACTGTAGTGCTCGTGAACCAGTAGCCGCTTGATAGTGCGCACTTGGGCCTCAGGGCCCAGCTGAGTCAACCGGGTGGCCCCGATCACCACGCGCCACATGGTGATGTGCCTGGAAGGCAGAGGGAGAGAGGGGTCAGAGGGAGCGGAGCCATGTGCTGCAGCAGCCCTGCAGTTCCCTGCCTTCTGCTCCACAAGGCAGAGAGGCAAGCAGCGCTAGGGAGGGGGCGAGTGCCCTGGCACGCCTTAGGCACAAGGAACGTTGAGCTGGAGGCTGCTAGGAAGCAGTGGCACAAGCCCAGCCTTCTCCTGAGCAGTCTCTCGCTGGGCTCTGCAGTACCCAGGCACTGGGCGGACTGCAAGGAGACGGGATGGCAGTAGCACGCGGTGCTGCGGACAGGGCACCTGCTAGTGTTGTGGGGATGTCCGCGTTCCCTGGTCCTCCTTACCTGGCCTCAATGAAGCAGTGGGCTGCTGTGAGGACCCACTGTGGGCTGATGAGGGACCCTCCGCATATATGCCCCGTGCCTGTTTTCCAGGGATCCTGGATGCTGACGATCCAGGGCCAGGCCCCTGGCTGGGCATCTGTGCCACCCACGACGCGCGACATGCCGTGGTGAGAAGCCATGGGCCGGAGCCCGCAGGTCCCTCTGGAAACAGAAACTCCTCATTACTGTCCTGCTGGAGGGCTTGCTGCTCTTCAGGCTACGAGTCAGCTGTCTTCCCTCTCCACAAGGCGCTGCGTGGACAGCAAGGCCAGGGAAGCCCGTGGGGCGTGCGTGCATCCGCCCCCGTTTCTCTTTTATCCCCGCAGGCCAGTTGTGCCAGCAGCATGGGTGCTGGCAAGGAACTGAAGTTCCCAGGTGGGGTTCAGGAAGCTGTGGCGTGGCCACGGGGGACAAGCGGGCACCCTCCAGTGAACCCCGTAAGGGTTGCCCAAGCTCCCTGCCGGAGCCTTGGGCCGCTTACTTACCCGCAGGTGTCCCACGTGCCGTGCGCAAGCCCGCACAGGGCCAGCAGGACGAGGAGGCGGAGCAAATTCATCGCTGCCAGCGACACGTGGCAGCTGCAAGCACGGAGAGCTCGTCGCCACCAGTGCGGCAAACGACGTAGTGCCCGCTGGACTCACGTTGCCCGCGGTGCCCTCGGTTCCGGGGCTGATGTCACAGAGTCGCTGGTTCCGGGTGCTGGGCGTGGTGGCCTCTCGGGGCAGGGGGGGCAACATGGGGGGGTTCCAAGCAGGAGGGGAGGCAGAAGCTGGCATCGGACGCCCCCGACAGTCGCCCCCCCACCCCCACCCCACCCCACCCAGCACTGAATGCTGTGCTTGTGGGATGAAGGCGTGCAGGCCCCGTGGCAGGCAGCAGCGCCTGCCTCCGAGCCCTGCCTGCTAACAGCTGGCAGGAAAAAACCAAGTGGGGCATCATAGCCTCTTTGGGAAGTTCACTGCCACCCTGCTCCCTGCAGCCGTTTGCCAGCAGCTCCTTCCCAAAAAGCATACGCCAGAGAACAGAACTGCTCCAGGCAGTAGGCACGTGTCTGGGCACTGAAGAGCCAATCTGGTTATAGCCGCGGCGGGCAAGCAGTGATGTGGAAGCCAACTAAGGCAGGCGTACCCAAGCAGTGTCAGCCTTCCGGCACAAAGCCCAGTGAAACGCAGACGCAGCACAGGCCGTCCTGGCTACGTCAGCCACAGCAACAGCCTCTGGCAGGCTTCCTGTCCTTGCTGTCTATGAGTTACGTTGCTGTTCTGGGCCAACACCGACAAGGGCAGTTGTGGCCCCTGGTGCGCGTGGCCAAGGACACGCAGTTTTAGGCTCTAGCCAGAGAAGGGTGCTCCCGCTCTCAGCACCACACGCCATTCTCCATTGTGCTGGTTTTGGCTGGGGTAGCGTTAGTTTTCTTCTTGGTAGCTAGTATGGGGCTGTGCTTTGGATTTGTGCTGGAAACAGTGTTGATAAAGCAGGGATGTTTTAGCTACTGCTAAGCAGTGCTTACACAGAGTCAAGGCCTTTTCTGCTTCTCACACCGCCCCACCAGCGAGTAGGCTGGGGGTGCACAAAAAGTTGGGAGGCGACACAGCTGGGACAGCTGACCCCAACTGACCAAAGGGATATTCCATACCATAGGACGTCATGCTCAGCATAGAAAGCTGGGGGAAGAAGAAGGAAGGGGGGGACGTGCGGGGTGATGGCGTTTGTCTTCCCAAGTAGCCGTTTACGCGTGATGGAGCCCTACTTTCCTGGAGATGGCTGAACACCTGCCTGCCGGTGGGAAGTAGTGAACGAATTCCTTGTTTTGCTTTGCTTGCCTGCGCAGCTTTTGCTCCACCTATGGAACTGTCTTTATCTCAAGCCGCGAGTTTTCTCACTTTTACCCTTCCGATTCTCTCCCCCATCCCACCTGGGGGGAGTGAGCGAGTGGCTGTGTGGTGCTTAGTTGCCAGCTGGGGTTAAACCACGACATCCATGGCTTTGGTAAATCCTGTTTCAGCCTCATCTCCTCCGTCTACCTTCTAGAGCTGCATGGTGGAGCCTTGCTCCCATGCTGGAGTGCAGGGCAGTCACGGGAGGAAAGCAGGAGCCAGCCCCGTGCGTTGCATTTGCTGAGCGGGGCTAGGTCCCTGGAGGCTAGAGGGCATTGGCCGGTCCAGTTCCAGCAGGGCGATGTCGTTCCTCTGCGCGATGTTACTGTAGTGCTCGTGAACCGGTAGCTGCTTGATACTGCACGCTTGGGCCTCAGGGCCCAGCTGAGGCAACCGGGTGGCCCCGATCACCACGTGCCACATGGTGATGTGCCGGGAAGGCAGAGGGAGAGAGGGGGTCAGAGGGAGCGGAGCCATGTGCTGCAGCAGCCCAGCAGTCCCCTGCCTCCTGCTTCATAATGGAAAGGGGAAAGCAGCGCTAGGGAGGGGGCGAGTGCCCTGGCACGCCTTAGGCACAAGGAATGTCGAGCTGGAGGCTGCTAGGAAGCAGTGGCACAAGCCCAGCCTTCTCCCAGTGCCTTAAATATTAGCAAGGGAAGTAAGTTCAACTAAAATCCGTGGCTGGATGTCGAACTACTTACCCAGTGGTTGGCACGGACCTTGGGCCTTTCCAGCTCTGTATCTCCTCTTGCTCGTGAACTAGTCCAGCTTCAAGCTCAAGAGCAACTTGCCCGCGCAGCCAGTGCTCCCACCAGTAGCTGGCCCTAGACACTTGGTGTCTCCAACCGCTGGGTCCCTACGACCAGAGTTCCCTTCTGCCATTGCTAGCAGCCAGGCCCCTGGACCCACCCCCGCACTGGGTACAGAGTGAGGCCACACAGAAAAGGATTTGGGAGCGCTCTCAGCAAGAAGGTGGGACGGACTGTGGGGATTAGGCGCTGGGCTGAGTCAGAGAAGCAAACAAGTTGGCTTATGTGCGCCTAGCGCCTTGATTCCCCACCCCCACCCCCTTCCCTCCATTTTCCGTGCTTATACATCCCCCTCACCTTCCTCAACGCCTCTTTCTCTGCCCTTGTCTCCTCCCAAACAAGGGACCTAGCCCCTTGCTTCTTTCCCCCCCTTGCTCCCAGGTTTGCTACATCTGTGAATGGATTTGGTGTTGCAGGTGCTCTTAGCTAGGTCACCTTGGACTTCCACGCCATTACTGATGGGGTTTCCTGGGTACTGCTGGCCCTGCCAGATTCCTCTCCCCAAAATGAGCCCAACTCTCCCTTCAGTTATCTGTGAAGTGGGGCCACCTCTCACACCAATCCCCCTCAACTACCCGTGAAATCTGGCTCTTCCTCATGGCACTGTAACTCCTGTCAGCTGCTCAGTCTGTTCGCTACGGTCAGCAATTTCTCTTGTCACGCTCAGGAGTTTCGCACAGGCCGTTCAGTGAGCTAAGGCTTAGGCCAGGCCCTAATCGGCAGCTTGTGTGCCTTAATGCGCACCCCCAAAGTCGTCTGCATGTCCCATCATTTTTTTCCTATCCTCGTTCTAGCCACAGTGTGCCAGTCTTCTCCATCGCACGCTGGCTCTGAGAACCCTCCTCTCCGACCAGGCCCGGTTTCAGCCCTTTTGAGTGGCTCTTTCCCTTTGTGCCCTACTTGACTGCCTGCAGCCTCGTTTTGCAGGCGCCGGGCGTGGAAGTCCTTGCCTTGCCCAGGAGACTGAATCGGACTGAAGCATGGTTAGCTGTGAAAACTGGCAATTTTATTGGAAGAACTGAGTCAGCGTCAGCCCTTCAGCACTGCCAAGGAAATGGCGGTGGTACGCTGCCGGCTGCACTGGATCCTGTCCGTCCTGCTGCTCAGGCCTTTGTCCCCCTTAGGAACTGCAGGAGCTCCTGCAGCAGTTTAAAGAATTGCACCAGCTTCTGGACTGGAAATGGGCAGGGTGTAAACCTGCCTGATTGAGTTGGTATAGGTCTTGGCCTCTGAAAGGGGCTCGAGGTGAAGCCTGGCTGTGGCGTTGGAGTAGCCGTTGCTGCCGGGCGCAGTCCCATCTGTGCCAGGATCCAGCCGTAGAAGTGCTGCGTGGAGGTGTAGACTCCGGGCCGTCTTGCTCTCGCGCAGCCTTTCCCCCAGCTGGTGACTCCAACGAGCCAGAAGTAGTCTGCGTTGTTATCTTGGCAGACGAGAGGACCACCGCTGTCACCCTGCAGCGGAGGAGAGAGGACAAAGGCGGTGTTGGGTGGCCTCTGTCAGCGCTACGGCTGGCTCCTTCTCTCTCACAGCACCTGCCAGAGCTGTGCTCTGCGGCACAGAAAGGCCCCGCTCAGGTGCCGGGGCCTACAGGAGCTTGTGTGGGAGGGGGTCGTGGGCCTGTAAGGTAGGGCTCTCTCTCATCTCTGCACAGCGATCCTTCATGTGTGGAACGCACGTGCTCCAGGCTTGGGATGTGGAGCTGCGTGCTGCCAAGAGCACTGGATGGGCTTTGTGGGCAGAGTCGCAGGCCTCTGGGGCAAGGGGGGCACTGGGCAAGGAGCTGCAGGTGGGGAAGGGGAGGTGAGCCCCAGCAGCGGTGGGGACCCAGCGGTGGGAGGGTGACTTGCCAGGCAAAGCACGCGCTGGGGTCTGCGTGGGACGGTTGTGAGAGGGCTGCCTGTGCTGCTGGGGCTTGACTCGTAGCACGCTCCTACCTGGCAGGTGTCGATGCCACCCTGCGCATAGCCAGCACACAGGTTGTGGGTGTGGATGGCCCCTCTGTACCACCCGCTGCTGTTACAGAGGTTGACATCAATGAGGCGGACCTTGGCCTCCTGCAGGACATCAGTTGATCCTCCAGCTGCGAGCACAGAAAGGAATTAACACCAGGCAGCTCGTTGCCATTTCTCCTCCCCTGTCTGGGTGAAGCCCTTCCCTAGGGCTTGGCTTTGCACCTTGAAGGCACTGTACCGGTGGTCCCCTTGTGCCTCCCTTTGGGGAATGGGTCAGGCCCATCTCTCTCTAGAGGCATGCGTCCCCGCAGCCTGACTCTGGCTTTCGCCTCTGCTCTCAGGAAGCCCAACCCGTCTCCCCTGCGTGCCAAGCTTGCGCTCAGGACACGAGTACTTTTTGGGAACTCACATCTTGCAGTCGTGGAATCCCAGCCGCTGGCGTAGCAGGTTGTCAGCTCTGACACTCTCAGCGAGGCGTCGGGCACACAGGCAAGCTGGATGGAGTAGCTGCACTGCACAGGCTGGTCCAGTTCCAGCAGGGCGATGTCGTTCCTCTGCGTGATGTTACTGTAGTGCTCGTGAACCAGTAGCCGCTTGATAGTGCGCACTTGGGCCTCAGGGCCCAGCTGAGTCAACCGGGTGGCCCCGATCACCACGCGCCACATGGTGATGTGCCTGGAAGGCAGAGGGAGAGAGGGGTCAGAGGGAGCGGAGCCATGTGCTGCAGCAGCCCTGCAGTTCCCTGCCTTCTGCTCCACAAGGCAGAGAGGCAAGCAGCGCTAGGGAGGGGGCGAGTGCCCTGGCACGCCTTAGGCACAAGGAACGTTGAGCTGGAGGCTGCTAGGAAGCAGTGGCACAAGCCCAGCCTTCTCCTGAGCAGTCTCTCGCTGGGCTCTGCAGTACCCAGGCACTGGGCGGACTGCAAGGAGACGGGATGGCAGTAGCACGCGGTGCTGCGGACAGGGCACCTGCTAGTGTTGTGGGGATGTCCGCGTTCCCTGGTCCTCCTTACCTGGCCTCAATGAAGCAGTGGGCTGCTGTGAGGACCCACTGTGGGCTGATGAGGGACCCTCCGCATATATGCCCCGTGCCTGTTTTCCAGGGATCCTGGATGCTGACGATCCAGGGCCAGGCCCCTGGCTGGGCATCTGTGCCACCCACGACGCGCGACATGCCGTGGTGAGAAGCCATGGGCCGGAGCCCGCAGGTCCCTCTGGAAACAGAAACTCCTCATTACTGTCCTGCTGGAGGGCTTGCTGCTCTTCAGGCTACGAGTCAGCTGTCTTCCCTCTCCACAAGGCGCTGCGTGGACAGCAAGGCCAGGGAAGCCCGTGGGGCGTGCGTGCATCCGCCCCCGTTTCTCTTTTATCCCCGCAGGCCAGTTGTGCCAGCAGCATGGGTGCTGGCAAGGAACTGAAGTTCCCAGGTGGGGTTCAGGAAGCTGTGGCGTGGCCACGGGGGACAAGCGGGCACCCTCCAGTGAACCCCGTAAGGGTTGCCCAAGCTCCCTGCCGGAGCCTTGGGCCGCTTACTTACCCGCAGGTGTCCCACGTGCCGTGCGCAAGCCCGCACAGGGCCAGCAGGACGAGGAGGCGGAGCAAATTCATCGCTGCCAGCGACACGTGGCAGCTGCAAGCACGGAGAGCTCGTCGCCACCAGTGCGGCAAACGACGTAGTGCCCGCTGGACTCACGTTGCCCGCGGTGCCCTCGGTTCCAGGGCTGATGTCACAGAGTCGCTGGTTCCGGGTGCTGGGCGTGGTGGCCTCTCGGGGCAGGGGGGGCAACATGGGGGGGTTCCAAGCAGGAGGGGAGGCAGAAGCTGGCATCGGACGCCCCCGACAGTCGCCCCCCCCACCCCCCCCCACCCCACCTAGCACTGAATGCTGTGCTTGTGGGATGAAGGCGTGCAGGCCCCGTGGCAGGCAGCAGCGCCTGCCTCCGAGCCCTGCCTGCTAACAGCTGGCAGGAAAAAACCAAGTGGGGCATCATAGCCTCTTTGGGAAGTTCAATGCCACCCTGCTCCCTGCAGCCGTTTGCCAGCAGCTCCTTCCCAAAAAGCATACGCCAGAGAACAGAACTGCTCCAGGCAGTAGGCACGTGTCTGGGCACTGAAAAGCCAATCTGGTTATAGCCGCGGCGGGCAAGCAGTGATGTGGAAGCCAACTAAGGCAGGCGTACCCAAGCAGTGTCAGCCTTCCGGCACAAAGCCCAGTGAAACGCAGACGCAGCACAGGCCGTCCTGGCTACGTCAGCCACAGCAACAGCCTCTGGCAGGCTTCCTGTCCTTGCTGTCTATGAGTTACGTTGCTGTTCTGGGCCAACACCGACAAGGGCAGTTGTGGCCCCTGGTGCGCGTGGCCAAGGACACGCAGTTTTAGGCTCTAGCCAGAGAAGGGTGCTCCCGCTCTCAGCACCACACGCCATTCTCCATTGTGCTGGTTTTGGCTGGGGTAGCGTTAGTTTTCTTCTTAGTAGCTAGTATGGGGCTGTGCTTTGGATTTGTGCTGGAAACAGTGTTGATAAAGCAGGGATGTTTTAGTTACTGCTAAGCAGTGCTTACACAGAGTCAAGGCCTTTTCTGCTTCTCACACCGCCCCACCAGCGAGTAGGCTGGGGGTGCACAAAAAGTTGGGAGGCGACACAGCTGGGACAGCTGACCCCAACTGACCAAAGGGATATTCCATACCATAGGACGTCATGCTCAGCATAGAAAGCTGGGGGAAGAAGAAGGAAGGGGGGGGACGTGCGGGGTGATGGCGTTTGTCTTCCCAAGTAGCCGTTTACGCGTGATGGAGCCCTACTTTCCTGGAGATGGCTGAACACCTGCCTGCCGGTGGGAAGTAGTGAA
Source organism: Gavia stellata (assembly GCF_030936135.1). Taxonomy (NCBI): domain Eukaryota; kingdom Metazoa; phylum Chordata; class Aves; order Gaviiformes; family Gaviidae; genus Gavia; species Gavia stellata. The sequence continues at coordinate 42,416 of NW_026776467.1, forward strand.
CGAATTCCTTGTTTTGCTTTGCTTGCCTGCGCAGCTTTTGCTCCACCTATGGAACTGTCTTTATCTCAAGCTGCGAGTTTTCTCACTTTTACCCTTCCGATTCTCTCCCCCATCCCACCTGGGGGGAGTGAGCGAGTGGCTGTGTGGTGCTTAGTTGCCAGCTGGGGTTAAACCACGACATCCATGGCTTTGGTAAATCCTGTTTCAGCCTCATCTCCTCCGTCTACCTTCTAGAGCTGCATGGTGGAGCCTTGCTCCCATGCTGGAGTGCAGGGCAGTCACGGGAGGAAAGCAGGAGCCAGCCCCGTGCGTTGCATTTGCTGAGCGGGGCTAGGTCCCTGGAGGCTAGAGGGCATTGGCCGGTCCAGTTCCAGCAGGGCGATGTCGTTCCTCTGCGCGATGTTACTGTAGTGCTCGTGAACCGGTAGCTGCTTGATACTGCACGCTTGGGCCTCAGGGCCCAGCTGAGGCAACCGGGTGGCCCCGATCACCACGTGCCACATGGTGATGTGCCGGGAAGGCAGAGGGAGAGAGGGGGTCAGAGGGAGCGGAGCCATGTGCTGCAGCAGCCCAGCAGTCCCCTGCTTCCTGCTTCATAATGGAAAGGGGAAAGCAGCGCTAGGGAGGGGGCGAGTGCCCTGGCACGCCTTAGGCACAAGGAATGTCGAGCTGGAGGCTGCTAGGAAGCAGTGGCACAAGCCCAGCCTTCTCCCAGTGCCTTAAATATTAGCAAGGGAAGTAAGTTCAACTAAAATCCGTGGCTGGATGTCGAACTACTTACCCAGTGGTTGGCACGGACCTTGGGCCTTTCCAGCTCTGTATCTCCTCTTGCTCGTGAACTAGTCCAGCTTCAAGCTCAAGAGCAACTTGCCCGCGCAGCCAGTGCTCCCACCAGTAGCTGGCCCTAGACACCTGGTGTCTCCAACCGCTGGGTCCCTACGACCAGAGTTCCCTTCTGCCATTGCTAGCAGCCAGGCCCCTGGACCCACCCCCGCACTGGGTACAGAGTGAGGCCACACAGAAAAGGATTTGGGAGCGCTCTCAGCAAGAAGGTGGGACGGACTGTGGGGATTAGGCGCTGGGCTGAGTCAGAGAAGCAAACAAGTTGGCTTATGTGCGCCTAGCGCCTTGATTCCCCACCCCCACCCCCTTCCCTCCATTTTCCGTGCTTATACATCCCCCTCACCTTCCTCAACGCCTCTTTCTCTGCCCTTGTCTCCTCCCAAACAAGGGACCTAGCCCCTTGCTTCTTTCCCCCCCTTGCTCCCAGGTTTGCTACATCTGTGAATGGATTTGGTGTTGCAGGTGCTCTTAGCTAGGTCACCTTGGACTTCCACGCCATTACTGATGGGGTTTCCTGGGTACTGCTGGCCCTGCCAGATTCCTCTCCCCAAAATGAGCCCAACTCTCCCTTCAGTTATCTGTGAAGTGGGGCCACCTCTCACACCAATCCCCCTCAACTACCCGTGAAATCTGGCTCTTCCTCATGGCACTGTAACTCCTGTCAGCTGCTCAGTCTGTTCGCTACGGTCAGCAATTTCTCTTGTCACGCTCAGGAGTTTCGCACAGGCCGTTCAGTGAGCTAAGGCTTAGGCCAGGCCCTAATCGGCAGCTTGTGTGCCTTAATGCGCACCCCCAAAGTCGTCTGCATGTCCCATCATTTTTTTCCTATCCTCGTTCTAGCCACAGTGTGCCAGTCTTCTCCATCGCACGCTGGCTCTGAGAACCCTCCTCTCCGACCAGGCCCGGTTTCAGCCCTTTTGAGTGGCTCTTTCCCTTTGTGCCCTACTTGACTGCCTGCAGCCTCGTTTTGCAGGCGCCGGGCGTGGAAGTCCTTGCCTTGCCCAGGAGACTGAATCGGACTGAAGCATGGTTAGCTGTGAAAACTGGCAATTTTATTGGAAGAACTGAGTCAGCGTCAGCCCTTCAGCACTGCCAAGGAAATGGCGGTGGTACGCTGCCGGCTGCACTGGATCCTGTCCGTCCTGCTGCTCAGGCCTTTGTCCCCCTTAGGAACTGCAGGAGCTCCTGCAGCAGTTTAAAGAATTGCACCAGCTTCTGGACTGGAAATGGGCAGGGTGTAAACCTGCCTGATTGAGTTGGTATAGGTCTTGGCCTCTGAAAGGGGCTCGAGGTGAAGCCTGGCTGTGGCGTTGGAGTAGCCGTTGCTGCCGGGCGCAGTCCCATCTGTGCCAGGATCCAGCCGTAGAAGTGCTGCGTGGAGGTGTAGACTCCGGGCCGTCTTGCTCTCGCGCAGCCTTTCCCCCAGCTGGTGACTCCAACGAGCCAGAAGTAGTCTGCGTTGTTATCTTGGCAGACGAGAGGACCACCGCTGTCACCCTGCAGCGGAGGAGAGAGGACAAAGGCGGTGTTGGGTGGCCTCTGTCAGCGCTACGGCTGGCTCCTTCTCTCTCACAGCACCTGCCAGAGCTGTGCTCTGCGGCACAGAAAGGCCCCGCTCAGGTGCCGGGGCCTACAGGAGCTTGTGTGGGAGGGGGTCGTGGGCCTGTAAGGTAGGGCTCTCTCTCATCTCTGCACAGCAATCCTTCATGTGTGGAACGCACGTGCTCCAGGCTTGGGATGTGGAGCTGCGTGCTGCCAAGAGCACTGGATGGGCTTTGTGGGCAGAGTCGCAGGCCTCTGGGGCAAGGGGGGCACTGGGCAAGGAGCTGCAGGTGGGGAAGGGGAGGTGAGCCCCAGCAGCGGTGGGGACCCAGCGGTGGGAGGGTGACTTGCCAGGCAAAGCACGCGCTGGGGTCTGCGTGGGACGGTTGTGAGAGGGCTGCCTGTGCTGCTGGGGCTTGACTCGTAGCACGCTCCTACCTGGCAGGTGTCGATGCCACCCTGCGCATAGCCAGCACACAGGTTGTGGGTGTGGATGGCCCCTCTGTACCACCCGCTGCTGTTACAGAGGTTGACATCAATGAGGCGGACCTTGGCCTCCTGCAGGACATCAGTTGATCCTCCAGCTGCGAGCACAGAAAGGAATTAACACCAGGCAGCTCGTTGCCATTTCTCCTCCCCTGTCTGGGTGAAGCCCTTCCCTAGGGCTTGGCTTTGCACCTTGAAGGCACTGTACCGGTGGTCCCCTTGTGCCTCCCTTTGGGGAATGGGTCAGGCCCATCTCTCTCTAGAGGCATGCGTCCCCGCAGCCTGACTCTGGCTTTCGCCTCTGCTCTCAGGAAGCCCAACCCGTCTCCCCTGCGTGCCAAGCTTGCGCTCAGGACACGAGTACTTTTTGGGAACTCACATCTTGCAGTCGTGGAACCCCAGCCGCTGGCGTAGCAGGTTGTCAGCTCTGACACTCTCAGCGAGGCGTCGGGCACACAGGCAAGCTGGATGGAGTAGCTGCACTGCACAGGCTGGTCCAGTTCCAGCAGGGCGATGTCGTTCCTCTGCGTGATGTTACTGTAGTGCTCGTGAACCAGTAGCCGCTTGATAGTGCGCACTTGGGCCTCAGGGCCCAGCTGAGTCAACCGGGTGGCCCCGATCACCACGCGCCACATGGTGATGTGCCTGGAAGGCAGAGGGAGAGAGGGGTCAGAGGGAGCGGAGCCATGCGCTGCAGCAGCCCTGCAGTTCCCTGCCTTCTGCTCCACAAGGCAGAGAGGCAAGCAGCGCTAGGGAGGGGGCGAGTGCCCTGGCACGCCTTAGGCACAAGGAACGTTGAGCTGGAGGCTGCTAGGAAGCAGTGGCACAAGCCCAGCCTTCTCCTGAGCAGTCTCTCGCTGGGCTCTGCAGTACCCAGGCACTGGGCGGACTGCAAGGAGACGGGATGGCAGTAGCACGCGGTGCTGCGGACAGGGCACCTGCTAGTGTTGTGGGGATGTCCGCGTTCCCTGGTCCTCCTTACCTGGCCTCAATGAAGCAGTGGGCTGCTGTGAGGACCCACTGTGGGCTGATGAGGGACCCTCCGCATATATGCCCCGTGCCTGTTTTCCAGGGATCCTGGATGCTGACGATCCAGGGCCAGGCCCCTGGCTGGGCATCTGTGCCACCCACGACGCGCGACATGCCGTGGTGAGAAGCCATGGGCCGGAGCCCGCAGGTCCCTCTGGAAACAGAAACTCCTCATTACTGTCCTGCTGGAGGGCTTGCTGCTCTTCAGGCTACGAGTCAGCTGTCTTCCCTCTCCACAAGGCGCTGCGTGGACAGCAAGGCCAGGGAAGCCCGTGGGGCGTGCGTGCATCCGCCCCCGTTTCTCTTTTATCCCCGCAGGCCAGTTGTGCCAGCAGCATGGGTGCTGGCAAGGAACTGAAGTTCCCAGGTGGGGTTCAGGAAGCTGTGGCGTGGCCACGGGGGACAAGCGGGCACCCTCCAGTGAACCCCGTAAGGGTTGCCCAAGCTCCCTGCCGGAGCCTTGGGCCGCTTACTTACCCGCAGGTGTCCCACGTGCCGTGCGCAAGCCCGCACAGGGCCAGCAGGACGAGGAGGCGGAGCAAATTCATCGCTGCCAGCGACACGTGGCAGCTGCAAGCACGGAGAGCTCGTCGCCACCAGTGCGGCAAACGACGTAGTGCCCGCTGGACTCACGTTGCCCGCGGTGCCCTCGGTTCCGGGGCTGATGTCACAGAGTCGCTGGTTCCGGGTGCTGGGCGTGGTGGCCTCTCGGGGCAGGGGGGGCAACATGGGGGGGTTCCAAGCAGGAGGGGAGGCAGAAGCTGGCATCGGACGCCCCCGACAGTCGCCCCCCCACCCCCACCCCACCCCACCCAGCACTGAATGCTGTGCTTGTGGGATGAAGGCGTGCAGGCCCCGTGGCAGGCAGCAGCGCCTGCCTCCGAGCCCTGCCTGCTAACAGCTGGCAGGAAAAAACCAAGTGGGGCATCATAGCCTCTTTGGGAAGTTCACTGCCACCCTGCTCCCTGCAGCCGTTTGCCAGCAGCTCCTTCCCAAAAAGCATACGCCAGAGAACAGAACTGCTCCAGGCAGTAGGCACGTGTCTGGGCACTGAAGAGCCAATCTGGTTATAGCCGCGGCGGGCAAGCAGTGATGTGGAAGCCAACTAAGGCAGGCGTACCCAAGCAGTGTCAGCCTTCCGGCACAAAGCCCAGTGAAACGCAGACGCAGCACAGGCCGTCCTGGCTACGTCAGCCACAGCAACAGCCTCTGGCAGGCTTCCTGTCCTTGCTGTCTATGAGTTACGTTGCTGTTCTGGGCCAACACCGACAAGGGCAGTTGTGGCCCCTGGTGCGCGTGGCCAAGGACACGCAGTTTTAGGCTCTAGCCAGAGAAGGGTGCTCCCGCTCTCAGCACCACACGCCATTCTCCATTGTGCTGGTTTTGGCTGGGGTAGCGTTAGTTTTCTTCTTGGTAGCTAGTATGGGGCTGTGCTTTGGATTTGTGCTGGAAACAGTGTTGATAAAGCAGGGATGTTTTAGCTACTGCTAAGCAGTGCTTACACAGAGTCAAGGCCTTTTCTGCTTCTCACACCGCCCCACCAGCGAGTAGGCTGGGGGTGCACAAAAAGTTGGGAGGCGACACAGCTGGGACAGCTGACCCCAACTGACCAAAGGGATATTCCATACCATAGGACGTCATGCTCAGCATAGAAAGCTGGGGGAAGAAGAAGGAAGGGGGGGACGTGCGGGGTGATGGCGTTTGTCTTCCCAAGTAGCCGTTTACGCGTGATGGAGCCCTACTTTCCTGGAGATGGCTGAACACCTGCCTGCCGGTGGGAAGTAGTGAACGAATTCCTTGTTTTGCTTTGCTTGCCTGCGCAGCTTTTGCTCCACCTATGGAACTGTCTTTATCTCAAGCCGCGAGTTTTCTCACTTTTACCCTTCCGATTCTCTCCCCCATCCCACCTGGGGGGAGTGAGCGAGTGGCTGTGTGGTGCTTAGTTGCCAGCTGGGGTTAAACCACGACATCCATGGCTTTGGTAAATCCTGTTTCAGCCTCATCTCCTCCGTCTACCTTCTAGAGCTGCATGGTGGAGCCTTGCTCCCATGCTGGAGTGCAGGGCAGTCACGGGAGGAAAGCAGGAGCCAGCCCCGTGCGTTGCATTTGCTGAGCGGGGCTAGGTCCCTGGAGGCTAGAGGGCATTGGCCGGTCCAGTTCCAGCAGGGCGATGTCGTTCCTCTGCGCGATGTTACTGTAGTGCTCGTGAACCGGTAGCTGCTTGATACTGCACGCTTGGGCCTCAGGGCCCAGCTGAGGCAACCGGGTGGCCCCGATCACCACGTGCCACATGGTGATGTGCCGGGAAGGCAGAGGGAGAGAGGGGGTCAGAGGGAGCGGAGCCATGTGCTGCAGCAGCCCAGCAGTCCCCTGCCTCCTGCTTCATAATGGAAAGGGGAAAGCAGCGCTAGGGAGGGGGCGAGTGCCCTGGCACGCCTTAGGCACAAGGAATGTCGAGCTGGAGGCTGCTAGGAAGCAGTGGCACAAGCCCAGCCTTCTCCCAGTGCCTTAAATATTAGCAAGGGAAGTAAGTTCAACTAAAATCCGTGGCTGGATGTCGAACTACTTACCCAGTGGTTGGCACGGACCTTGGGCCTTTCCAGCTCTGTATCTCCTCTTGCTCGTGAACTAGTCCAGCTTCAAGCTCAAGAGCAACTTGCCCGCGCAGCCAGTGCTCCCACCAGTAGCTGGCCCTAGACACTTGGTGTCTCCAACCGCTGGGTCCCTACGACCAGAGTTCCCTTCTGCCATTGCTAGCAGCCAGGCCCCTGGACCCACCCCCGCACTGGGTACAGAGTGAGGCCACACAGAAAAGGATTTGGGAGCGCTCTCAGCAAGAAGGTGGGACGGACTGTGGGGATTAGGCGCTGGGCTGAGTCAGAGAAGCAAACAAGTTGGCTTATGTGCGCCTAGCGCCTTGATTCCCCACCCCCACCCCCTTCCCTCCATTTTCCGTGCTTATACATCCCCCTCACCTTCCTCAACGCCTCTTTCTCTGCCCTTGTCTCCTCCCAAACAAGGGACCTAGCCCCTTGCTTCTTTCCCCCCCTTGCTCCCAGGTTTGCTACATCTGTGAATGGATTTGGTGTTGCAGGTGCTCTTAGCTAGGTCACCTTGGACTTCCACGCCATTACTGATGGGGTTTCCTGGGTACTGCTGGCCCTGCCAGATTCCTCTCCCCAAAATGAGCCCAACTCTCCCTTCAGTTATCTGTGAAGTGGGGCCACCTCTCACACCAATCCCCCTCAACTACCCGTGAAATCTGGCTCTTCCTCATGGCACTGTAACTCCTGTCAGCTGCTCAGTCTGTTCGCTACGGTCAGCAATTTCTCTTGTCACGCTCAGGAGTTTCGCACAGGCCGTTCAGTGAGCTAAGGCTTAGGCCAGGCCCTAATCGGCAGCTTGTGTGCCTTAATGCGCACCCCCAAAGTCGTCTGCATGTCCCATCATTTTTTTCCTATCCTCGTTCTAGCCACAGTGTGCCAGTCTTCTCCATCGCACGCTGGCTCTGAGAACCCTCCTCTCCGACCAGGCCCGGTTTCAGCCCTTTTGAGTGGCTCTTTCCCTTTGTGCCCTACTTGACTGCCTGCAGCCTCGTTTTGCAGGCGCCGGGCGTGGAAGTCCTTGCCTTGCCCAGGAGACTGAATCGGACTGAAGCATGGTTAGCTGTGAAAACTGGCAATTTTATTGGAAGAACTGAGTCAGCGTCAGCCCTTCAGCACTGCCAAGGAAATGGCGGTGGTACGCTGCCGGCTGCACTGGATCCTGTCCGTCCTGCTGCTCAGGCCTTTGTCCCCCTTAGGAACTGCAGGAGCTCCTGCAGCAGTTTAAAGAATTGCACCAGCTTCTGGACTGGAAATGGGCAGGGTGTAAACCTGCCTGATTGAGTTGGTATAGGTCTTGGCCTCTGAAAGGGGCTCGAGGTGAAGCCTGGCTGTGGCGTTGGAGTAGCCGTTGCTGCCGGGCGCAGTCCCATCTGTGCCAGGATCCAGCCGTAGAAGTGCTGCGTGGAGGTGTAGACTCCGGGCCGTCTTGCTCTCGCGCAGCCTTTCCCCCAGCTGGTGACTCCAACGAGCCAGAAGTAGTCTGCGTTGTTATCTTGGCAGACGAGAGGACCACCGCTGTCACCCTGCAGCGGAGGAGAGAGGACAAAGGCGGTGTTGGGTGGCCTCTGTCAGCGCTACGGCTGGCTCCTTCTCTCTCACAGCACCTGCCAGAGCTGTGCTCTGCGGCACAGAAAGGCCCCGCTCAGGTGCCGGGGCCTACAGGAGCTTGTGTGGGAGGGGGTCGTGGGCCTGTAAGGTAGGGCTCTCTCTCATCTCTGCACAGCGATCCTTCATGTGTGGAACGCACGTGCTCCAGGCTTGGGATGTGGAGCTGCGTGCTGCCAAGAGCACTGGATGGGCTTTGTGGGCAGAGTCGCAGGCCTCTGGGGCAAGGGGGGCACTGGGCAAGGAGCTGCAGGTGGGGAAGGGGAGGTGAGCCCCAGCAGCGGTGGGGACCCAGCGGTGGGAGGGTGACTTGCCAGGCAAAGCACGCGCTGGGGTCTGCGTGGGACGGTTGTGAGAGGGCTGCCTGTGCTGCTGGGGCTTGACTCGTAGCACGCTCCTACCTGGCAGGTGTCGATGCCACCCTGCGCATAGCCAGCACACAGGTTGTGGGTGTGGATGGCCCCTCTGTACCACCCGCTGCTGTTACAGAGGTTGACATCAATGAGGCGGACCTTGGCCTCCTGCAGGACATCAGTTGATCCTCCAGCTGCGAGCACAGAAAGGAATTAACACCAGGCAGCTCGTTGCCATTTCTCCTCCCCTGTCTGGGTGAAGCCCTTCCCTAGGGCTTGGCTTTGCACCTTGAAGGCACTGTACCGGTGGTCCCCTTGTGCCTCCCTTTGGGGAATGGGTCAGGCCCATCTCTCTCTAGAGGCATGCGTCCCCGCAGCCTGACTCTGGCTTTCGCCTCTGCTCTCAGGAAGCCCAACCCGTCTCCCCTGCGTGCCAAGCTTGCGCTCAGGACACGAGTACTTTTTGGGAACTCACATCTTGCAGTCGTGGAACCCCAGCCGCTGGCGTAGCAGGTTGTCAGCTCTGACACTCTCAGCGAGGCGTCGGGCACACAGGCAAGCTGGATGGAGTAGCTGCACTGCACAGGCTGGTCCAGTTCCAGCAGGGCGATGTCGTTCCTCTGCGTGATGTTACTGTAGTGCTCGTGAACCAGTAGCCGCTTGATAGTGCGCACTTGGGCCTCAGGGCCCAGCTGAGTCAACCGGGTGGCCCCGATCACCACGCGCCACATGGTGATGTGCCTGGAAGGCAGAGGGAGAGAGGGGTCAGAGGGAGCGGAGCCATGTGCTGCAGCAGCCCTGCAGTTCCCTGCCTTCTGCTCCACAAGGCAGAGAGGCAAGCAGCGCTAGGGAGGGGGCGAGTGCCCTGGCACGCCTTAGGCACAAGGAACGTTGAGCTGGAGGCTGCTAGGAAGCAGTGGCACAAGCCCAGCCTTCTCCTGAGCAGTCTCTCGCTGGGCTCTGCAGTACCCAGGCACTGGGCAGACTGCAAGGAGACGGGATGGCAGTAGCACGCGGTGCTGCGGACAGGGCACCTGCTAGTGTTGTGGGGATGTCCGCGTTCCCTGGTCCTCCTTACCTGGCCTCAATGAAGCAGTGGGCTGCTGTGAGGACCCACTGTGGGCTGATGAGGGACCCTCCGCATATATGCCCCGTGCCTGTTTTCCAGGGATCCTGGATGCTGACGATCCAGGGCCAGGCCCCTGGCTGGGCATCTGTGCCACCCACGACGCGCGACATGCCGTGGTGAGAAGCCATGGGCCGGAGCCCGCAGGTCCCTCTGGAAACAGAAACTCCTCATTACTGTCCTGCTGGAGGGCTTGCTGCTCTTCAGGCTACGAGTCAGCTGTCTTCCCTCTCCACAAGGCGCTGCGTGGACAGCAAGGCCAGGGAAGCCCGTGGGGCGTGCGTGCATCCGCCCCCGTTTCTCTTTTATACCCGCAGGCCAGTTGTGCCAGCAGCATGGGTGCTGGCAAGGAACTGAAGTTCCCAGGTGGGGTTCAGGAAGCTGTGGCGTGGCCACGGGGGACAAGCGGGCACCCTCCAGTGAACCCCGTAAGGGTTGCCCAAGCTCCCTGCCGGAGCCTTGGGCCGCTTACTTACCCGCAGGTGTCCCACGTGCCGTGCGCAAGCCCACACAGGGCCAGCAGGACGAGGAGGCGGAGCAAATTCATCGCTGCCAGCGACACGTGGCAGCTGCAAGCACGGAGAGCTCGTCGCCACCAGTGCGGCAAACGACGTAGTGCCCGCTGGACTCACGTTGCCCGCGGTGCCCTCGGTTCCAGGGCTGATGTCACAGAGTCGCTGGTTCCGGGTGCTGGGCGTGGTGGCCTCTCGGGGCAGGGGGGGCAACATGGGGGGGTTCCAAGCAGGAGGGGAGGCAGAAGCTGGCATCGGACGCCCCCGACAGTCGCCCCCCCCACCCCCCCCCCCACCCCACCTAGCACTGAATGCTGTGCTTGTGGGATGAAGGCGTGCAGGCCCCGTGGCAGGCAGCAGCGCCTGCCTCCGAGCCCTGCCTGCTAACAGCTGGCAGGAAAAAACCAAGTGGGGCATCATAGCCTCTTTGGGAAGTTCACTGCCACCCTGCTCCCTGCAGCCGTTTGCCAGCAGCTCCTTCCCAAAAAGCATACGCCAGAGAACAGAACTGCTCCAGGCAGTAGGCACGTGTCTGGGCACTGAAGAGCCAATCTGGTTATAGCCGCGGCGGGCAAGCAGTGATGTGGAAGCCAACTAAGGCAGGCGTACCCAAGCAGTGTCAGCCTTCCGGCACAAAGCCCAGTGAAACGCAGACGCAGCACAGGCCGTCCTGGCTACGTCAGCCACAGCAACAGCCTCTGGCAGGCTTCCTGTCCTTGCTGTCTATGAGTTACGTTGCTGTTCTGGGCCAACACCGACAAGGGCAGTTGTGGCCCCTGGTGCGCGTGGCCAAGGACACGCAGTTTTAGGCTCTAGCCAGAGAAGGGTGCTCCCGCTCTCAGCACCACACGCCATTCTCCATTGTGCTGGTTTTGGCTGGGGTAGCGTTAGTTTTCTTCTTAGTAGCTAGTATGGGGCTGTGCTTTGGATTTGTGCTGGAAACAGTGTTGATAAAGCAGGGATGTTTTAGTTACTGCTAAGCAGTGCTTACACAGAGTCAAGGCCTTTTCTGCTTCTCACACCGCCCCACCAGCGAGTAGGCTGGGGGTGCACAAAAAGTTGGGAGGCGACACAGCTGGGACAGCTGACCCCAACTGACCAAAGGGATATTCCATACCATAGGACGTCATGCTCAGCATAGAAAGCTGGGGGAAGAAGAAGGAAGGGGGGGACGTGCGGGGTGATGGTGTTTGTCTTCCCAAGTAGCCGTTTACGCGTGATGGAGCCCTACTTTCCTGGAGATGGCTGAACACCTGCCTGCCGGTGGGAAGTAGTGAACGAATTCCTTGTTTTGCTTTGCTTGCCTGCGCAGCTTTTGCTCCACCTATGGAACTGTCTTTATCTCAAGCCGTGAGTTTTCTCACTTTTACCCTTCCGATTCTCTCCCCCATCCCACCTGGGGGGAGTGAGCGAGTGGCTGTGTGGTGCTTAGTTGCCAGCTGGGGTTAAACCACGACATCCATGGCTTTGGTAAATCCTGTTTCAGCCTCATCTCCTCCGTCTACCTTCTAGAGCTGCATGGTGGAGCCTTGCTCCCATGCTGGAGTGCAGGGCAGTCACGGGAGGAAAGCAGGAGCCAGCCCCGTGCGTTGCATTTGCTGAGCGGGGCTAGGTCCCTGGAGGCTAGAGGGCATTGGCCGGTCCAGTTCCAGCAGGGCGATGTCGTTCCTCTGCGCGATGTTACTGTAGTGCTCGTGAACCGGTAGCTGCTTGATACTGCACGCTTGGGCCTCAGGGCCCAGCTGAGGCAACCGGGTGGCCCCGATCACCACGTGCCACATGGTGATGTGCCGGGAAGGCAGAGGGAGAGAGGGGGTCAGAGGGAGCGGAGCCATGTGCTGCAGCAGCCCAGCAGTCCCCTGCCTCCTGCTTCATAATGGAAAGGGGAAAGCAGCGCTAGGGAGGGGGCGAGTGCCCTGGCACGCCTTAGGCACAAGGAATGTCGAGCTGGAGGCTGCTAGGAAGCAGTGGCACAAGCCCAGCCTTCTCCCAGTGCCTTAAATATTAGCAAGGGAAGTAAGTTCAACTAAAATCCGTGGCTGGATGTCGAACTACTTACCCAGTGGTTGGCACGGACCTTGGGCCTTTCCAGCTCTGTATCTCCTCTTGCTCGTGAACTAGTCCAGCTTCAAGCTCAAGAGCAACTTGCCCGCGCAGCCAGTGCTCCCACCAGTAGCTGGCCCTAGACACTTGGTGTCTCCAACCGCTGGGTCCCTACGACCAGAGTTCCCTTCTGCCATTGCTAGCAGCCAGGCCCCTGGACCCACCCCCGCACTGGGTACAGAGTGAGGCCACACAGAAAAGGATTTGGGAGCGCTCTCAGCAAGAAGGTGGGACGGACTGTGGGGATTAGGCGCTGGGCTGAGTCAGAGAAGCAAACAAGTTGGCTTATGTGCGCCTAGCGCCTTGATTCCCCACCCCCACCCCCTTCCCTCCATTTTCCGTGCTTATACATCCCCCTCACCTTCCTCAACGCCTCTTTCTCTGCCCTTGTCTCCTCCCAAACAAGGGACCTAGCCCCTTGCTTCTTTCCCCCCCCTTGCTCCCAGGTTTGCTACATCTGTGAATGGATTTGGTGTTGCAGGTGCTCTTAGCTAGGTCACCTTGGACTTCCACGCCATTACTGATGGGGTTTCCTGGGTACTGCTGGCCCTGCCAGATTCCTCTCCCCAAAATGAGCCCAACTCTCCCTTCAGTTATCTGTGAAGTGGGGCCACCTCTCACACCAATCCCCCTCAACTACCCGTGAAATCTGGCTCTTCCTCATGGCACTGTAACTCCTGTCAGCTGCTCAGTCTGTTCGCTACGGTCAGCAATTTCTCTTGTCACGCTCAGGAGTTTCGCACAGGCCGTTCAGTGAGCTAAGGCTTAGGCCAGGCCCTAATCGGCAGCTTGTGTGCCTTAATGCGCACCCCCAAAGTCGTCTGCATGTCCCATCATTTTTTTCCTATCCTCGTTCTAGCCACAGTGTGCCAGTCTTCTCCATCGCACGCTGGCTCTGAGAACCCCCCTCTCCGACCAGGCCCGGTTTCAGCCCTTTTGAGTGGCTCTTTCCCTTTGTGCCCTACTTGACTGCCTGCAGCCTCGTTTTGCAGGCGCCGGGCGTGGAAGTCCTTGCCTTGCCCAGGAGACTGAATCGGACTGAAGCATGGTTAGCTGTGAAAACTGGCAATTTTATTGGAAGAACTGAGTCAGCGTCAGCCCTTCAGCACTGCCAAGGAAATGGCGGTGGTACGCTGCCGGCTGCACTGGATCCTGTCCGTCCTGCTGCTCAGGCCTTTGTCCCCCTTAGGAACTGCAGGAGCTCCTGCAGCAGTTTAAAGAATTGCACCAGCTTCTGGACTGGAAATGGGCAGGGTGTAAACCTGCCTGATTGAGTTGGTATCGGTCTTGGCCTCTGAAAGGGGCTCGAGGTGAAGCCTGGCTGTGGCGTTGGAGTAGCCGTTGCTGCCGGGCGCAGTCCCATCTGTGCCAGGATCCAGCCGTAGAAGTGCTGCGTGGAGGTGTAGACTCCGGGCCGTCTTGCTCTCGCGCAGCCTTTCCCCCAGCTGGTGACTCCAACGAGCCAGAAGTAGTCTGCGTTGTTATCTTGGCAGACGAGAGGACCACCGCTGTCACCCTGCAGCGGAGGAGAGAGGGCAAAGGCGGTGTTGGGTGGCCTCTGTCAGCGCTACGGCTGGCTCCTTCTCTCTCACAGCACCTGCCAGAGCTGTGCTCTGCGGCACAGAAAGGCCCCGCTCAGGTGCCGGGGCCTACAGGAGCTTGTGTGGGAGGGGGTCGTGGGCCTGTAAGGTAGGGCTCTCTCTCATCTCTGCACAGCGATCCTTCATGTGTGGAACGCACGTGCTCCAGGCTTGGGATGTGGAGCTGCGTGCTGCCAAGAGCACTGGATGGGCTTTGTGGGCAGAGTCGCAGGCCTCTGGGGCAAGGGGGGCACTGGGCAAGGAGCTGCAGGTGGGGAAGGGGAGGTGAGCCCCAGCAGCGGTGGGGACCCAGCGGTGGGAGGGTGACTTGCCAGGCAAAGCACGCGCTGGGGTCTGCGTGGGACGGTTGTGAGAGGGCTGCCTGTGCTGCTGGGGCTTGACTCGTAGCACGCTCCTACCTGGCAGGTGTCGATGCCACCCTGCGCATAGCCAGCACACAGGTTGTGGGTGTGGATGGCCCCTCTGTACCACCCGCTGCTGTTACAGAGGTTGACATCAATGAGGCGGACCTTGGCCTCCTGCAGGACATCAGTTGATCCTCCAGCTGCGAGCACAGAAAGGAATTAACACCAGGCAGCTCATTGCCATTTCTCCTCCCCTGTCTGGGTGAAGCCCTTCCCTAGGGCTTGGCTTTGCACCTTGAAGGCACTGTACCGGTGGTCCCCTTGTGCCTCCCTTTGGGGAATGGGTCAGGCCCATCTCTCTCTAGAGGCATGCGTCCCCGCAGCCTGACTCTGGCTTTCGCCTCTGCTCTCAGGAAGCCCAACCCGTCTCCCCTGCGTGCCAAGCTTGCGCTCAGGACACGAGTACTTTTTGGGAACTCACATCTTGCAGTCGTGGAACCCCAGCCGCTGGCGTAGCAGGTTGTCAGCTCTGACACTCTCAGCGAGGCGTCGGGCACACAGGCAAGCTGGATGGAGTAGCTGCACTGCACAGGCTGGTCCAGTTCCAGCAGGGCGATGTCGTTCCTCTGCGTGATGTTACTGTAGTGCTCGTGAACCAGTAGCCGCTTGATAGTGCGCACTTGGGCCTCAGGGCCCAGCTGAGTCAACCGGGTGGCCCCGATCACCACGCGCCACATGGTGATGTGCCTGGAAGGCAGAGGGAGAGAGGGGTCAGAGGGAGCGGAGCCATGCGCTGCAGCAGCCCTGCAGTTCCCTGCCTTCTGCTCCACAAGGCAGAGAGGCAAGCAGCGCTAGGGAGGGGGCGAGTGCCCTGGCACGCCTTAGGCACAAGGAACGTTGAGCTGGAGGCTGCTAGGAAGCAGTGGCACAAGCCCAGCCTTCTCCTGAGCAGTCTCTCGCTGGGCTCTGCAGTACCCAGGCACTGGGCGGACTGCAAGGAGACGGGATGGCAGTAGCACGCGGTGCTGCGGACAGGGCACCTGCTAGTGTTGTGGGGATGTCCGCGTTCCCTGGTCCTCCTTACCTGGCCTCAATGAAGCAGTGGGCTGCTGTGAGGACCCACTGTGGGCTGATGAGGGACCCTCCGCATATATGCCCCGTGCCTGTTTTCCAGGGATCCTGGATGCTGACGATCCAGGGCCAGGCCCCTGGCTGGGCATCTGTGCCACCCACGACGCGCGACATGCCGTGGTGAGAAGCCATGGGCCGGAGCCCGCAGGTCCCTCTGGAAACAGAAACTCCTCATTACTGTCCTGCTGGAGGGCTTGCTGCTCTTCAGGCTACGAGTCAGCTGTCTTCCCTCTCCACAAGGCGCTGCGTGGACAGCAAGGCCAGGGAAGCCCGTGGGGCGTGCGTGCATCCGCCCCCGTTTCTCTTTTATCCCCGCAGGCCAGTTGTGCCAGCAGCATGGGTGCTGGCAAGGAACTGAAGTTCCCAGGTGGGGTTCAGGAAGCTGTGGCGTGGCCACGGGGGACAAGCGGGCACCCTCCAGTGAACCCCGTAAGGGTTGCCCAAGCTCCCTGCCGGAGCCTTGGGCCGCTTACTTACCCGCAGGTGTCCCACGTGCCGTGCGCAAGCCCGCACAGGGCCAGCAGGACGAGGAGGCGGAGCAAATTCATCGCTGCCAGCGACACGTGGCAGCTGCAAGCACGGAGAGCTCGTCGCCACCAGTGCGGCAAACGACGTAGTGCCCGCTGGACTCACGTTGCCCGCGGTGCCCTCGGTTCCGGGGCTGATGTCACAGAGTCGCTGGTTCCGGGTGCTGGGCGTGGTGGCCTCTCGGGGCAGGGGGGGCAACATGGGGGGGTTCCAAGCAGGAGGGGAGGCAGAAGCTGGCATCGGACGCCCCCGACAGTCGCCCCCCCACCCCCACCCCACCCCACCCAGCACTGAATGCTGTGCTTGTGGGATGAAGGCGTGCAGGCCCCGTGGCAGGCAGCAGCGCCTGCCTCCGAGCCCTGCCTGCTAACAGCTGGCAGGAAAAAACCAAGTGGGGCATCATAGCCTCTTTGGGAAGTTCACTGCCACCCTGCTCCCTGCAGCCGTTTGCCAGCAGCTCCTTCCCAAAAAGCATACGCCAGAGAACAGAACTGCTCCAGGCAGTAGGCACGTGTCTGGGCACTGAAGAGCCAATCTGGTTATAGCCGCGGCGGGCAAGCAGTGATGTGGAAGCCAACTAAGGCAGGCGTACCCAAGCAGTGTCAGCCTTCCGGCACAAAGCCCAGTGAAACGCAGACGCAGCACAGGCCGTCCTGGCTACGTCAGCCACAGCAACAGCCTCTGGCAGGCTTCCTGTCCTTGCTGTCTATGAGTTACGTTGCTGTTCTGGGCCAACACCGACAAGGGCAGTTGTGGCCCCTGGTGCGCGTGGCCAAGGACACGCAGTTTTAGGCTCTAGCCAGAGAAGGGTGCTCCCGCTCTCAGCACCACACGCCATTCTCCATTGTGCTGGTTTTGGCTGGGGTAGCGTTAGTTTTCTTCTTGGTAGCTAGTATGGGGCTGTGCTTTGGATTTGTGCTGGAAACAGTGTTGATAAAGCAGGGATGTTTTAGCTACTGCTAAGCAGTGCTTACACAGAGTCAAGGCCTTTTCTGCTTCTCACACCGCCCCACCAGCGAGTAGGCTGGGGGTGCACAAAAAGTTGGGAGGCGACACAGCTGGGACAGCTGACCCCAACTGACCAAAGGGATATTCCATACCATAGGACGTCATGCTCAGCATAGAAAGCTGGGGGAAGAAGAAGGAAGGGGGGGACGTGCGGGGTGATGGCGTTTGTCTTCCCAAGTAGCCGTTTACGCGTGATGGAGCCCTACTTTCCTGGAGATGGCTGAACACCTGCCTGCCGGTGGGAAGTAGTGAACGAATTCCTTGTTTTGCTTTGCTTGCCTGCGCAGCTTTTGCTCCACCTATGGAACTGTCTTTATCTCAAGCCGCGAGTTTTCTCACTTTTACCCTTCCGATTCTCTCCCCCATCCCACCTGGGGGGAGTGAGCGAGTGGCTGTGTGGTGCTTAGTTGCCAGCTGGGTTAAACCACGACATCCATGGCTTTGGTAAATCCTGTTTCAGCCTCATCTCCTCCGTCTACCTTCTAGAGCTGCATGGTGGAGCCTTGCTCCCATGCTGGAGTGCAGGGCAGTCACGGGAGGAAAGCAGGAGCCAGCCCCGTGCGTTGCATTTGCTGAGCGGGGCTAGGTCCCTGGAGGCTAGAGGGCATTGGCCGGTCCAGTTCCAGCAGGGCGATGTCGTTCCTCTGCGCGATGTTACTGTAGTGCTCGTGAACCGGTAGCTGCTTGATACTGCACGCTTGGGCCTCAGGGCCCAGCTGAGGCAACCGGGTGGCCCCGATCACCACGTGCCACATGGTGATGTGCCGGGAAGGCAGAGGGAGAGAGGGGGTCAGAGGGAGCGGAGCCATGTGCTGCAGCAGCCCAGCAGTCCCCTGCCTCCTGCTTCATAATGGAAAGGGGAAAGCAGCGCTAGGGAGGGGGCGAGTGCCCTGGCACGCCTTAGGCACAAGGAATGTCGAGCTGGAGGCTGCTAGGAAGCAGTGGCACAAGCCCAGCCTTCTCCCAGTGCCTTAAATATTAGCAAGGGAAGTAAGTTCAACTAAAATCCGTGGCTGGATGTCGAACTACTTACCCAGTGGTTGGCACGGACCTTGGGCCTTTCCAGCTCTGTATCTCCTCTTGCTCGTGAACTAGTCCAGCTTCAAGCTCAAGAGCAACTTGCCCGCGCAGCCAGTGCTCCCACCAGTAGCTGGCCCTAGACACTTGGTGTCTCCAACCGCTGGGTCCCTACGACCAGAGTTCCCTTCTGCCATTGCTAGCAGCCAGGCCCCTGGACCCACCCCCGCACTGGGTACAGAGTGAGGCCACACAGAAAAGGATTTGGGAGCGCTCTCAGCAAGAAGGTGGGACGGACTGTGGGGATTAGGCGCTGGGCTGAGTCAGAGAAGCAAACAAGTTGGCTTATGTGCGCCTAGCGCCTTGATTCCCCACCCCCACCCCCTTCCCTCCATTTTCCGTGCTTATACATCCCCCTCACCTTCCTCAACGCCTCTTTCTCTGCCCTTGTCTCCTCCCAAACAAGGGACCTAGCCCCTTGCTTCTTTCCCCCCCCTTGCTCCCAGGTTTGCTACATCTGTGAATGGATTTGGTGTTGCAGGTGCTCTTAGCTAGGTCACCTTGGACTTCCACGCCATTACTGATGGGGTTTCCTGGGTACTGCTGGCCCTGCCAGATTCCTCTCCCCAAAATGAGCCCAACTCTCCCTTCAGTTATCTGTGAAGTGGGGCCACCTCTCACACCAATCCCCCTCAACTACCCGTGAAATCTGGCTCTTCCTCATGGCACTGTAACTCCTGTCAGCTGCTCAGTCTGTTCGCTACGGTCAGCAATTTCTCTTGTCACGCTCAGGAGTTTCGCACAGGCCGTTCAGTGAGCTAAGGCTTAGGCCAGGCCCTAATCGGCAGCTTGTGTGCCTTAATGCGCACCCCCAAAGTCGTCTGCATGTCCCATCATTTTTTTCCTATCCTCGTTCTAGCCACAGTGTGCCAGTCTTCTCCATCGCACGCTGGCTCTGAGAACCCTCCTCTCCGACCAGGCCCGGTTTCAGCCCTTTTGAGTGGCTCTTTCCCTTTGTGCCCTACTTGACTGCCTGCAGCCTCGTTTTGCAGGCGCCGGGCGTGGAAGTCCTTGCCTTGCCCAGGAGACTGAATCGGACTGAAGCATGGTTAGCTGTGAAAACTGGCAATTTTATTGGAAGAACTGAGTCAGCGTCAGCCCTTCAGCACTGCCAAGGAAATGGCGGTGGTACGCTGCCGGCTGCACTGGATCCTGTCCGTCCTGCTGCTCAGGCCTTTGTCCCCCTTAGGAACTGCAGGAGCTCCTGCAGCAGTTTAAAGAATTGCACCAGCTTCTGGACTGGAAATGGGCAGGGTGTAAACCTGCCTGATTGAGTTGGTATAGGTCTTGGCCTCTGAAAGGGGCTCGAGGTGAAGCCTGGCTGTGGCGTTGGAGTAGCCGTTGCTGCCGGGCGCAGTCCCATCTGTGCCAGGATCCAGCCGTAGAAGTGCTGCGTGGAGGTGTAGACTCCGGGCCGTCTTGCTCTCGCGCAGCCTTTCCCCCAGCTGGTGACTCCAACGAGCCAGAAGTAGTCTGCGTTGTTATCTTGGCAGACGAGAGGACCACCGCTGTCACCCTGCAGCGGAGGAGAGAGGACAAAGGCGGTGTTGGGTGGCCTCTGTCAGCGCTACGGCTGGCTCCTTCTCTCTCACAGCACCTGCCAGAGCTGTGCTCTGCGGCACAGAAAGGCCCCGCTCAGGTGCCGGGGCCTACAGGAGCTTGTGTGGGAGGGGGTCGTGGGCCTGTAAGGTAGGGCTCTCTCTCATCTCTGCACAGCGATCCTTCATGTGTGGAACGCACGTGCTCCAGGCTTGGGATGTGGAGCTGCGTGCTGCCAAGAGCACTGGATGGGCTTTGTGGGCAGAGTCGCAGGCCTCTGGGGCAAGGGGGGCACTGGGCAAGGAGCTGCAGGTGGGGAAGGGGAGGTGAGCCCCAGCAGCGGTGGGGACCCAGCGGTGGGAGGGTGACTTGCCAGGCAAAGCACGCGCTGGGGTCTGCGTGGGACGGTTGTGAGAGGGCTGCCTGTGCTGCTGGGGCTTGACTCGTAGCACGCTCCTACCTGGCAGGTGTCGATGCCACCCTGCGCATAGCCAGCACACAGGTTGTGGGTGTGGATGGCCCCTCTGTACCACCCGCTGCTGTTACAGAGGTTGACATCAATGAGGCGGACCTTGGCCTCCTGCAGGACATCAGTTGATCCTCCAGCTGCGAGCACAGAAAGGAATTAACACCAGGCAGCTCGTTGCCATTTCTCCTCCCCTGTCTGGGTGAAGCCCTTCCCTAGGGCTTGGCTTTGCACCTTGAAGGCACTGTACCGGTGGTCCCCTTGTGCCTCCCTTTGGGGAATGGGTCAGGCCCATCTCTCTCTAGAGGCATGCGTCCCCGCAGCCTGACTCTGGCTTTCGCCTCTGCTCTCAGGAAGCCCAACCCGTCTCCCCTGCGTGCCAAGCTTGCGCTCAGGACACGAGTACTTTTTGGGAACTCACATCTTGCAGTCGTGGAACCCCAGCCGCTGGCGTAGCAGGTTGTCAGCTCTGACACTCTCAGCGAGGCGTCGGGCACACAGGCAAGCTGGATGGAGTAGCTGCACTGCACAGGCTGGTCCAGTTCCAGCAGGGCGATGTCGTTCCTCTGCGTGATGTTACTGTAGTGCTCGTGAACCAGTAGCCGCTTGATAGTGCGCACTTGGGCCTCAGGGCCCAGCTGAGTCAACCGGGTGGCCCCGATCACCACGCGCCACATGGTGATGTGCCTGGAAGGCAGAGGGAGAGAGGGGTCAGAGGGAGCGGAGCCATGCGCTGCAGCAGCCCTGCAGTTCCCTGCCTTCTGCTCCACAAGGCAGAGAGGCAAGCAGCGCTAGGGAGGGGGCGAGTGCCCTGGCACGCCTTAGGCACAAGGAACGTTGAGCTGGAGGCTGCTAGGAAGCAGTGGCACAAGCCCAGCCTTCTCCTGAGCAGTCTCTCGCTGGGCTCTGCAGTACCCAGGCACTGGGCGGACTGCAAGGAGACGGGATGGCAGTAGCACGCGGTGCTGCGGACAGGGCACCTGCTAGTGTTGTGGGGATGTCCGCGTTCCCTGGTCCTCCTTACCTGGCCTCAATGAAGCAGTGGGCTGCTGTGAGGACCCACTGTGGGCTGATGAGGGACCCTCCGCATATATGCCCCGTGCCTGTTTTCCAGGGATCCTGGATGCTGACGATCCAGGGCCAGGCCCCTGGCTGGGCATCTGTGCCACCCACGACGCGCGACATGCCGTGGTGAGAAGCCATGGGCCGGAGCCCGCAGGTCCCTCTGGAAACAGAAACTCCTCATTACTGTCCTGCTGGAGGGCTTGCTGCTCTTCAGGCTACGAGTCAGCTGTCTTCCCTCTCCACAAGGCGCTGCGTGGACAGCAAGGCCAGGGAAGCCCGTGGGGCGTGCGTGCATCCGCCCCCGTTTCTCTTTTATCCCCGCAGGCCAGTTGTGCCAGCAGCATGGGTGCTGGCAAGGAACTGAAGTTCCCAGGTGGGGTTCAGGAAGCTGTGGCGTGGCCACGGGGGACAAGCGGGCACCCTCCAGTGAACCCCGTAAGGGTTGCCCAAGCTCCCTGCCGGAGCCTTGGGCCGCTTACTTACCCGCAGGTGTCCCACGTGCCGTGCGCAAGCCCGCACAGGGCCAGCAGGACGAGGAGGCGGAGCAAATTCATCGCTGCCAGCGACACGTGGCAGCTGCAAGCACGGAGAGCTCGTCGCCACCAGTGCGGCAAACGACGTAGTGCCCGCTGGACTCACGTTGCCCGCGGTGCCCTCGGTTCCGGGGCTGATGTCACAGAGTCGCTGGTTCCGGGTGCTGGGCGTGGTGGCCTCTCGGGGCAGGGGGGGCAACATGGGGGGGTTCCAAGCAGGAGGGGAGGCAGAAGCTGGCATCGGACGCCCCCGACAGTCGCCCCCCCCACCCCCACCCCACCCCACCCAGCACTGAATGCTGTGCTTGTGGGATGAAGGCGTGCAGGCCCCGTGGCAGGCAGCAGCGCCTGCCTCCGAGCCCTGCCTGCTAACAGCTGGCAGGAAAAAAACCAAGTGGGGCATCATAGCCTCTTTGGGAAGTTCACTGCCACCCTGCTCCCTGCAGCCGTTTGCCAGCAGCTCCTTCCCAAAAAGCATACGCCAGAGAACAGAACTGCTCCAGGCAGTAGGCACGTGTCTGGGCACTGAAGAGCCAATCTGGTTATAGCCGCGGCGGGCAAGCAGTGATGTGGAAGCCAACTAAGGCAGGCGTACCCAAGCAGTGTCAGCCTTCCGGCACAAAGCCCAGTGAAACGCAGACGCAGCACAGGCCGTCCTGGCTACGTCAGCCACAGCAACAGCCTCTGGCAGGCTTCCTGTCCTTGCTGTCTATGAGTTACGTTGCTGTTCTGGGCCAACACCGACAAGGGCAGTTGTGGCCCCTGGTGCGCGTGGCCAAGGACACGCAGTTTTAGGCTCTAGCCAGAGAAGGGTGCTCCCGCTCTCAGCACCACACGCCATTCTCCATTGTGCTGGTTTTGGCTGGGGTAGCGTTAGTTTTCTTCTTGGTAGCTAGTATGGGGCTGTGCTTTGGATTTGTGCTGGAAACAGTGTTGATAAAGCAGGGATGTTTTAGCTACTGCTAAGCAGTGCTTACACAGAGTCAAGGCCTTTTCTGCTTCTCACACCGCCCCACCAGCGAGTAGGCTGGGGGTGCACAAAAAGTTGGGAGGCGACACAGCTGGGACAGCTGACCCCAACTGACCAAAGGGATATTCCATACCATAGGACGTCATGCTCAGCATAGAAAGCTGGGGGAAGAAGAAGGAAGGGGGGGACGTGCGGGGTGATGGCGTTTGTCTTCCCAAGTAGCCGTTTACGCGTGATGGAGCCCTACTTTCCTGGAGATGGCTGAACACCTGCCTGCCGGTGGGAAGTAGTGAACGAATTCCTTGTTTTGCTTTGCTTGCCTGCGCAGCTTTTGCTCCACCTATGGAACTGTCTTTATCTCAAGCCGCGAGTTTTCTCACTTTTACCCTTCCGATTCTCTCCCCCATCCCACCTGGGGGGAGTGAGCGAGTGGCTGTGTGGTGCTTAGTTGCCAGCTGGGGTTAAACCACGACATCCATGGCTTTGGTAAATCCTGTTTCAGCCTCATCTCCTCCGTCTACCTTCTAGAGCTGCATGGTGGAGCCTTGCTCCCATGCTGGAGTGCAGGGCAGTCACGGGAGGAAAGCAGGAGCCAGCCCCGTGCGTTGCATTTGCTGAGCGGGGCTAGGTCCCTTGTTTGGGAGGAGACAAGGGCAGAGAAAGAGGCGTTGAGGAAGGTGAGGGGGATGTATAAGCACGGAAAATGGAGGGAAGGGGGTGGGGGTGGGGAATCAAGGCGCTAGGCGCACATAAGCCAACTTGTTTGCTTCTCTGACTCAGCCCAGCGCCTAATCCCCACAGTCCGTCCCACCTTCTTGCTGAGAGCGCTCCCAAATCCTTTTCTGTGTGGCCTCACTCTGTACCCAGTGCGGGGGTGGGTCCAGGGGCCTGGCTGCTAGCAATGGCAGAAGGGAACTCTGGTCGTAGGGACCCAGCGGTTGGAGACACCAAGTGTCTAGGGCCAGCTACTGGTGGGAGCACTGGCTGCGCGGGCAAGTTGCTCTTGAGCTTGAAGCTGGACTAGTTCACGAGCAAGAGGAGATACAGAGCTGGAAAGGCCCAAGGTCCGTGCCAACCACTGGGTAAGTAGTTCGACATCCAGCCACGGATTTTAGTTGAACTTACTTCCCTTGCTAATATTTAAGGCACTGGGAGAAGGCTGGGCTTGTGCCACTGCTTCCTAGCAGCCTCCAGCTCGACATTCCTTGTGCCTAAGGCGTGCCAGGGCACTCGCCCCCTCCCTAGCGCTGCTTTCCCCTTTCCATTATGAAGCAGGAGGCAGGGGACTGCTGGGCTGCTGCAGCACATGGCTCCGCTCCCTCTGACCCCCTCTCTCCCTCTGCCTTCCCGGCACATCACCATGTGGCACGTGGTGATCGGGGCCACCCGGTTGCCTCAGCTGGGCCCTGAGGCCCAAGCGTGCAGTATCAAGCAGCTACCGGTTCACGAGCACTACAGTAACATCGCGCAGAGGAACAACATCGCCCTGCTGGAACTGGACCGGCCAATGCCCTCTAGCCTCCAGGGACCTAGCA
>NW_026776468.1:0-60075 GCF_030936135.1 Gavia stellata
AGTGGGAGATGAGGACCAGCAAGAGCTTTCAGGGCTGGCACCTTTAGTGTAGGAGCAATCGCTGGACGTTCGCAATTTCGGTGTTGAGCTTTGTCCAGATTGAGCAGGAGAGGCTGTGTACGTTGGAAGTTTTAGTAGCCTAAACAAGTTCAGAGGCCAAGTGTTTGTGGTTCGTTTGAGAGGTTACCAGTGGGAGATGAGGACCAGCAAGAGCTTTCAGGGCTGGCACCTTTAGTGTAGGAGCAATCGCCGGATGTTCGCAATTTCGGTGTTGAGCTCTGGCCAGATTGAGCAGGGGAGGCTGTGTACGTTGGAAGTTTTAGTAGGCTAAACAAGTTCAGAGGCCAAGTGTTTGTGGTTCGTTTGAGAGGTTACCAGTGGGAGATGAGGACCAGCAAGAGCTTTCAGGGCTGGCACCATTAGTGTAGGAGCAATCGCCGGACATTTGCAATTTCGGTTTTGAATTTTGGCCAGATTGAACAGGAGAGGCTGTGTACGTTGGAAGTTTTAGTAGGCTAAACAAGTTCAGAGCCCAAGTGTTTGTGGTTCGTTTGAGAGGTTACCAGTGGGAGATGAGGACCAGCAAGAGCTTTCAGGGCTGGCACCTTTAGTGTAGGAGCAATCGCTGGACGTTCGCAATTTCGGTGTTGAGCTCTGGCCAGATTGAGCAGGAGAGGCTGTGTACGTTGGAAGTTTTAGTAGGCTAAACAAGTTCAGAGCCCAAGTGTTTGTGGTTCGTTTGAGAGGTTACCAGTGGGAGATGAGGACCAGCAAGAGCTTTCAGGGCTGGCACCTTTAGTGTAGGAGCAATCGCTGGACGTTCGCAATTTCGGTGTTGAATTTTGGCCAGATTGAGCAGGAGAGGCTGTGTACGTTGGAAGTTTTAGTAGGCTAAACAAGTTCAGAGGCCAAGTGTTTGTGGTTCGTTTGAGAGGTTATCAATGGGAGATGAGGACCAGCAAGAGCTTTCAGGGCTGGCACCTTTAGTGTAGGAGCAATCGCCGGACGTTCGCAATTTCGGTGTCGAGCTCTGGCCAGATTGAGCAGGAGAGGCTGTGTACGTTGGAAGTTTTAGTAGGCTAAACAAGTTCAGAGGCCAAGTGTTTGTGGTTCGTTTGAGAGGTTACCAGTGGGAGATGAGGACCAGCAAGAGCTTTCAGGGCTGGCACCTTTAGTGTAGGAGCAATTGCTGGACGTTCGCAATTTCGGTGTTGAATTTTGGCCAGATTGAGCAGGAGAGGCTGTGTACGTTGGAAGTTTTAGTAGGCTAAACAAGTTCAGAGGCCAAGTGTTTGTGGTTCGATTGAGAGGTTACCAGTGGGAGATGAGGACCAGCAAGAGCTTTCAGGGCTGGCACCTTTAGTGTAGGAGCAATCGCTGGACGTTCGCAATTTCGGTTTTGAGCTCTAGACAGATTGAACAGGAGAGGCTGTGTACGTTGGAAGTTTTAGTAGGCTAAACAAGTTCAGAGGCCAAGTGTTTGTGGTTCGTTTGAGAGGTTACCAGTGGGAGATGAGGACCAGCAAGAGCTTTCAGGGCTGGCACCTTTAGTGTAGGATCAATCGCCGGATGTTCGCAATTTCGGTGTTGAGCTCTGGCCAGATTGAGCAGGGGAGGCTGTGTACGTTGGAAGTTTTAGTAGGCTAAACAAGTTCAGAGGCCAAGTGTTTGTGGTTCATTTGAGAGGTTACCAGTGGGAGATGAGGACCAGCAAGAGCTTTCAGGGCTGGCACCTTTAGTGTAGGAGCAATCGCCGGACGTTCGCAATTTCGGTGTTGAATTTTGGCCAGATTGAGCAGGAGAGGCTGTGTACGTTGGAAGTTTTAGTAGGCTAAACAAGTTCAGAGGCCAAGTGTTTGTGGTTCGTTTGAGAGGTTACCAGTGGGAGATGAGGACCAGCAAGAGCTTTCAGGGCTGGCACCTTTAGTGTAGGAGCAATCGCTGGACGTTCGCAATTTCGGTGTCGAGCTCTGGCCAGATTGAACAGGAGAGGCTGTGTACGTTGGAAATTTTAGTAGGCTAAACAAGTTCAGAGGCCAAGTGTTTGTGGTTCGTTTGAGAGGTTACCAGTGGGAGATGAGGACCAGCAAGAGCTTTCAGGGCTGGCACCTTTAGTGTAGGAGCAATCGCTGGACGTTCGCAATTTCGGTGTTGAATTTTGGCCAGATTGAGCAGGAGAGGCTGTGTACGTTGGAAGTTTTAGTAGGCTAAACAAGTTCAGAGGCCAAGTGTTTGTGGTTCGTTTGAGAGGTTACCAGTGGGAGATGAGGACCAGCAAGAGCTTTCAGGGCTGGCACCTTTAGTGTAGGAGCAATCGCCGGACGTTCGCAATTTCAGTGTCGAGCTCTGGCCAGATTGAGCAGGAGAGGCTGTGGACGTTGGAAGTTTTAGTAGGCTAAACAAGTTCAGAGGCCAAGTGTTTGTGGTTCGTTTGAGAGGTTACCAGTGGGAGATGAGGACCAGCAAGAGCTTTCAGGGCTGGCACCTTTAGTGTAGGAGCAATCGCTGGACGTTCGCAATTTCGGTGTTGAGCTCTGGCCAGATTGAGCAGGAGAGGCTGTGTACGTTGGAAGTTTTAGTAGGCTAAACAAGTTCAGAGCCCAAGTGTTTGTGGTGCGTTTGAGAGGTTACCAGTGGGAGATGAGGACCAGCAAGAGCTTTCAGGGCTGGCACCTTTAGTGTAGGAGCAATCGCTGGACATTCGCAATTTCGGTGTTGAGCTTTGTCCAGATTGAGCAGGAGAGGCTGTGTACGTTGGAAGTTTTAGTAGGCTAAAGAAGTTCAGAGGCCAAGTGTTTGTGGTTCGATTGAGAGGTTACCAGTGGGAGATGAGGACCAGCAAGAGCTTTCAGGGCTGGCACCTTTAGTGTAGGAGCAATCGCTGGACGTTCGCAATTTTGGTGTTGAGCTCTGGCCAGATTGAACAGGAGAGGCTGTGTACGTTGGAAGTTTTAGTAGCCTAAACAAGTTCAGAGGCCAAGTGTTTGTGGTTCGTTTGAGAGGTTACCAGTGGGAGATGAGGACCAGCAAGAGCTTTCAGGGCTGGCACCTTTAGTGTAGGAGCAATCGCCGGATGTTCGCAATTTCGGTGTTGAGCTCTGGCCAGATTGAGCAGGGGAGGCTGTGTACGTTGGAAGTTTTAGTAGGCTAAACAAGTTCAGAGGCCAAGTGTTTGTGGTTCATTTGAGAGGTTACCAGTGGGAGATGAGGACCAGCAAGAGCTTTCAGGGCTGGCACCTTTAGTGTAAGAGCAATCGCCGGACGTTCGCAATTTCGGTGTTGAATTTTGGCCAGATTGAGCAGGAGAGGCTGTGTACGTTGGAAGTTTTAGTAGGCTAAACAAGTTCAGAGGCCAAGTGTTTGTGGTTCGTTTGAGAGGTTACCAGTGGGAGATGAGGACCAGCAAGAGCTTTCAGGGCTGGCACCTATAGTGTAGGAGCAATCGCTGGACGTTTGCAATTTCGGTGTTGAGCTCTGGCCAGATTGAGCAGGGGAGGCTGTGTACGTTGGAAGTTTTAGTAGGCTAAACAAGTTCAGAGGCCAAGTGTTTGTGGTTCGTTTGAGAGGTTACCAGTGGGAGATGAGGACCAGCAAGAGCTTTCAGGGCTGGCACCATTAGTGTAGGAGCAATCGCCGGACATTCGCAATTTCGGTTTTGAATTTTGGCCAGATTGAATAGGAGAGGCTGTGTACGTTGGAAGTTTTAGTAGGCTAAACAAGTTCAGAGGCCAAGTGTTTGTGGTTCGTTTGAGAGGTTACCAGTGGGAGATGAGGACCAGCAAGAGCTTTCAGGGCTGGCACCTTTAGTGTAGGAGCAATCGCTGGACGTTCGCAATTTCGGTGTTGAGCTCTATCAGATTGAACAGGAGAGGCTGTGTACGTTGGAAGTTTTAGTAGGCTAAACAAGTTCAGAGGCCAAGTGTTTGTGGTTCGTTTGAGAGGTTACCAGTGGGAGATGAGGACCAGCAAGAGCTTTCAGGGCTGGCACCATTAGTGTAGGAGCAATCGCCGGACATTCGCAATTTCGGTGTTGAATTTTGGCCAGATTGAGCAGGAGAGGCTGTGTACGTTGGAAGTTTTAGTAGGCTAAACAAGTTCAGAGGCCAAGTGTTTGTGGTTCGTTTGAGAGGTTACCAGTGGGAGATGAGGACCAGCAAGAGCTTTCAGGGCTGGCACCTTTAGTGTAGGAGCAATCGCTGGACGTTCGCAATTTCGGTGTTGAGCTCTGGCCAGATTGAGCAGGAGAGGCTGTGTACGTTGGAAGTTTTAGTAGGCTAAACAAGTTCAGAGGCCAAGTGTTTGTGGTTCGTTTGAGAGGTTACCAGTGGGAGATGAGGACCAGCAAGAGCTTTCAGGGCTGGCACCTTTAGTGTAGGAGCAATCGCTGGACGTTCGCAATTTCGGTGTTGAGCTCTATCAGATTGAACAGGAGAGGCTGTGTACGTTGGAAGTTTTAGTAGGCTAAACAAGTTCAGAGGCCAAGTGTTTGTGGTTCGTTTGAGAGGTTACCAGTGGGAGATGAGGACCAGCAAGAGCTTTCAGGGCTGGCACCTTTAGTGTAGGAGCAATCGCTGGACGTTCGCAATTTCGGTGTTGAGCTCTGGCCAGATTGAGCAGGAGAGGCTGTGTACGTTGGAAGTTTTAGTAGGCTAAACAAGTTCAGAGGCCAAGTGTTTGTGGTTCGTTTGAGAGGTTACCAGTGGGAGATGAGGACCAGCAAGAGCTTTCAGGGCTGGCACCTTTAGTGTAGGAGCAATCGCTGGACGTTCGCAATTTCGGTGTTGAAGCTCTGGCCAGATTGAGCAGGAGAGGCTGTGTACGTTGGAAGTTTTAGTAGGCTAAACAAGTTCAGAGGCCAAGTGTTTGTGGTGCGTTTGAGAGGTTACCAGTGGGAGATGAGGACCAGCAAGAGCTTTCAGGGCTGGCACCTTTAGTGTAGGAGCAATCGCTGGACGTTCGCAGTTTCGGTGTTGAGCTTTGTCCAGATTGAGCAGGAGAGGCTGTGTACGTTGGAAGTTTTAGTAGCCTAAACAAGTTCAGAGGCCAAGTGTTTGTGGTTCGTTTGAGAGGTTACCAGTGGGAGATGAGGACCAGCAAGAGCTTTCAGGGCTGGCACCTTTAGTGTAGGAGCAATCGCCGGATGTTCGCAATTTCGGTGTTGAGCTCTGGCCAGATTGAGCAGGGGAGGCTGTGTACGTTGGAAGTTTTAGTAGGCTAAACAAGTTCAGAGGCCAAGTGTTTGTGGTTCGTTTGAGAGGTTACCAGTGGGAGATGAGGACCAGCAAGAGCTTTCAGGGCTGGCACCATTAGTGTAGGAGCAATCGCCGGACATTTGCAATTTCGGTTTTGAATTTTGGCCAGATTGAACAGGAGAGGCTGTGTACGTTGGAAGTTTTAGTAGGCTAAACAAGTTCAGAGCCCAAGTGTTTGTGGTTCGTTTGAGAGGTTACCAGTGGGAGATGAGGACCAGCAAGAGCTTTCAGGTCTGGCACCTTTAGTGTAGGAGCAATCGCTGGACGTTCGCAATTTCGGTGTTGAGCTCTGGCCAGATTGAGCAGGAGAGGCTGTGTACGTTGGAAGTTTTAGTAGGCTAAACAAGTTCAGAGGCCAAGTGTTTGTGGTTCGTTTGAGAGGTTACCAGTGGGAGATGAGGACCAGCAAGAGCTTTCAGGGCTGGCACCTTTAGTGTAGGAGCAATCGCTGGACGTTCGCAATTTCGGTGTTGAATTTTGGCCAGATTGAGCAGGAGAGGCTGTGTACGTTGGAAGTTTTAGTAGGCTAAACAAGTTCAGAGGCCAAGTGTTTGTGGTTCGTTTGAGAGGTTATCAATGGGAGATGAGGACCAGCAAGAGCTTTCAGGGCTGGCACCTTTAGTGTAGGAGCAATCGCCGGACGTTCGCAATTTCGGTGTCGAGCTCTGGCCAGATTGAGCAGGAGAGGCTGTGTACGTTGGAAGTTTTAGTAGGCTAAACAAGTTCAGAGCCCAAGTGTTTGTGGTTCGTTTGAGAGGTTACCAGTGGGAGATGAGGACCAGCAAGAGCTTTCAGGGCTGGCACCTTTAGTGTAGGAGCAATTGCTGGACGTTCGCAATTTCGGTGTTGAGCTTTGTCCAGATTGAGCAGGAGAGGCTGTGTACGTTGGAAGTTTTAGTAGGCTAAAGAAGTTCAGAGGCCAAGTGTTTGTGGTTCGATTGAGAGGTTACCAGTGGGAGATGAGGACCAGCAAGAGCTTTCAGGGCTGGCACCTTTAGTGTAGGAGCAATCGCTGGACGTTCACAATTTCGGTTTTGAGCTCTAGACAGATTGAACAGGAGAGGCTGTGTACGTTGGAAGTTTTAGTAGGCTAAACAAGTTCAGAGGCCAAGTGTTTGTGGTTCGTTTGAGAGGTTACCAGTGGGAGATGAGGACCAGCAAGAGCTTTCAGGGCTGGCACCTTTAGTGTAGGAGCAATCGCCGGATGTTCGCAATTTCGGTGTTGAGCTCTGGCCAGATTGAGCAGGGGAGGCTGTGTACGTTGGAAGTTTTAGTAGGCTAAACAAGTTCAGAGGCCAAGTGTTTGTGGTTCATTTGAGAGGTTACCAGTGGGAGATGAGGACCAGCAAGAGCTTTCAGGGCTGGCACCTTTAGTGTAGGAGCAATCGCCGGACGTTCGCAATTTCGGTGTTGAATTTTGGCCAGATTGAGCAGGAGAGGCTGTGTACGTTGGAAGTTTTATTAGGCTAAACAAGTTCAGAGGCCAAGTGTTTGTGGTTCGTTTGAGAGGTTACCAGTGGGAGATGAGGACCAGCAAGAGCTTTCAGGGCTGGCACCTTTAGTGTAGGAGCAATCGCTGGACGTTTGCAATTTCGGTGTTGATCTCTGGCCAGATTGAGCAGGAGAGGCTGTGTACGTTGGAAGTTTTAGTAGGCTAAACAAGTTCAGAGGCCAAGTGTTTGTGGTTCGTTTGAGAGGTTACCAGTGGGAGATGAGGACCAGCAAGAGCTTTCAGGGCTGGCACCTTTAGTGTAGGAGCAATCGCCGGACGTTCGCAATTTCGGTGTCGAGCTCTGGCCAGATTGAGCAGGAGAGGCTGTGGACGTTGGAAGTTTTAGTAGGCTAAACAAGTTCAGAGCCCAAGTGTTTGTGGTTCGTTTGAGAGGTTACCAGTGGGAGATGAGGACCAGCAAGAGCTTTCAGGGCTGGCACCTTTAGTGTAGGAGCAATCGCTGGACGTTCGCAATTTCGGTGTTGAGCTCTGGCCAGATTGAGCAGGAGAGGCTGTGTACGTTGGAAGTTTTAGTAGGCTAAACAAGTTCAGAGCCCAAGTGTTTGTGGTGCGTTTGAGAGGTTACCAGTGGGAGATGAGGACCAGCAAGAGCTTTCAGGGCTGGCACCTTTAGTGTAGGAGCAATCGCTGGACATTTGCAATTTCGGTGTTGAGCTTTGTCCAGATTGAGCAGGAGAGGCTGTGTACGTTGGAAGTTTTAGTAGGCTAAAGAAGTTCAGAGGCCAAGTGTTTGTGGTTCGGTTGAGAGGTTACCAGTGGGAGATGAGGACCAGCAAGAGCTTTCAGGGCTGGCACCTTTAGTGTAGGAGCAATCGCTGGACGTTCGCAATTTCGGTGTTGAGCTCTGGCCAGATTGAGCAGGAGAGGCTGTGTACATTGGAAGTTTTAGTAGCCTAAACAAGTTCAGAGGCCAAGTGTTTGTGGTTCGTTTGAGAGGTTACCAGTGGGAGATGAGGACCAGCAAGAGCTTTCAGGGCTGGCACCTTTAGTGTAGGAGCAATCGCCGGATGTTCGCAATTTCGGTGTTGAGCTCTGGCCAGATTGAGCAGGGGAGGCTGTGTACGTTGGAAGTTTTAGTAGGCTAAACAAGTTCAGAGGCCAAGTGTTTGTGGTTCATTTGAGAGGTTACCAGTGGGAGATGAGGACCAGCAAGAGCTTTCAGGGCTGGCACCTTTAGTGTAAGAGCAATCGCCGGACGTTCGCAATTTCGGTGTTGAATTTTGGCCAGATTGAACAGGAGAGGCTGTGTACGTTGGAAGTTTTAGTAGGCTAAACAAGTTCAGAGGCCAAGTGTTTGTGGTTCGTTTGAGAGGTTACCAGTGGGAGATGAGGACCAGCAAGAGCTTTCAGGGCTGGCACCTATAGTGTAGGAGCAATCGCTGGACGTTTGCAATTTCGGTGTTGAGCTCTGGCCAGATTGAGCAGGGGAGGCTGTGTACGTTGGAAGTTTTAGTAGGCTAAACAAGTTCAGAGGCCAAGTGTTTGTGGTTCGTTTGAGAGGTTACCAGTGGGAGATGAGGACCAGCAAGAGCTTTCAGGGCTGGCACCATTAGTGTAGGAGCAATCGCCGGACATTCGCAATTTCGGTTTTGAATTTTGGCCAGATTGAATAGGAGAGGCTGTGTACGTTGGAAGTTTTAGTAGGCTAAACAAGTTCAGAGGCCAAGTGTTTGTGGTTCGTTTGAGAGGTTACCAGTGGGAGATGAGGACCAGCAAGAGCTTTCAGGGCTGGCACCTTTAGTGTAGGAGCAATCGCTGGACGTTCGCAATTTCGGTGTTGAGCTCTATCAGATTGAACAGGAGAGGCTGTGTACGTTGGAAGTTTTAGTAGGCTAAACAAGTTCAGAGGCCAAGTGTTTGTGGTTCGTTTGAGAGGTTACCAGTGGGAGATGAGGACCAGCAAGAGCTTTCAGGGCTGGCACCATTAGTGTAGGAGCAATCGCCGGACATTCGCAATTTCGGTGTTGAATTTTGGCCAGATTGAGCAGGAGAGGCTGTGTACGTTGGAAGTTTTAGTAGGCTAAACAAGTTCAGAGGCCAAGTGTTTGTGGTTCGTTTGAGAGGTTACCAATGGGAGATGAGGACCAGCAAGAGCTTTCAGGGCTGGCACCTTTAGTGTAGGAGCAATCGCTGGACGTTCGCAATTTCGGTGTTGAGCTCTGGCCAGATTGAGCAGGAGAGGCTGTGTACGTTGGAAGTTTTAGTAGGCTAAACAAGTTCAGAGCCCAAGTGTTTGTGGTGCGTTTGAGAGGTTACCAGTGGGAGATGAGGACCAGCAAGAGCTTTCAGGGCTGGCACCTTTAGTGTAGGAGCAATCGCTGGACGTTCGCAATTTCGGTGTCGAGCTCTGGCCAGATTGAGCAGGAGAGGCTGTGTACGTTGGAAGTTTTAGTAGCCTAAAAAAGTTCAGAGGCCAAGTGTTTGTGGTTCGTTTGAGAGGTTACCAGTGGGAGATGAGGACCAGCAAGAGCTTTCAGGGCTGGCACCTTTAGTGTAGGAGCAATCGCTGGACGTTCGCAATTTCGGTGTTGAGCTTTGTCCAGATTGAGCAGGAGAGGCTGTGTACGTTGGAAGTTTTAGTAGGCTAAAGAAGTTCAGAGGCCAAGTGTTTGTGGTTCGATTGAGAGGTTACCAGTGGGAGATGAGGACCAGCAAGAGCTTTCAGGGCTGGCACCTTTAGTGTAGGAGCAATCGCTGGACGTTCGCAATTTCGGTGTTGAGCTCTAGACAGATTGAACAGGAGAGGCTGTGTACGTTGGAAGTTTTAGTAGCCTAAACAAGTTCAGAGGCCAAGTGTTTGTGGTTCGTTTGAGAGGTTACCAGTGGGAGATGAGGACCAGCAAGAGCTTTCAGGGCTGGCACCTTTAGTGTAGGAGCAATCGCCGGATGTTCGCAATTTCGGTGTTGATCTCTGGCCAGATTGAGCAGGGGAGGCTGTGTACGTTGGAAGTTTTAGTAGGCTAAACAAGTTCAGAGGCCAAGTGTTTGTGGTTCATTTGAGAGGTTACCAGTGGGAGATGAGGACCAGCAAGAGCTTTCAGGGCTGGCACCTTTAGTGTAGGAGCAATCGCCGGACGTTCGCAATTTCGGTGTTGAATTTTGGCCAGATTGAACAGGAGAGGCTGTGTACGTTGGAAGTTTTAGTAGGCTAAACAAGTTCAGAGCCCAAGTGTTTGTGGTTCGTTTGAGAGGTTACCAGTGGGAGATGAGGACCAGCAAGAGCTTTCAGGGCTGGCACCTATAGTGTAGGAGCAATCGCTGGACGTTCGCAATTTCGGTGTTGAATTTTTGCCAGATTGAGCAGGGTAGGCTGTGTACGTTGGAAGTTTTAGTAGGCTAAACAAGTTCAGAGCCCAAGTGTTTGTGGTTCGTTTGAGAGGTTACCAGTGGGAGATGAGGACCAGCAAGAGCTTTCAGGGCTGGCACCATTAGTGTAGGAGCAATCGCCGGACTTTCGCAATTTCGGTTTTGAATTTTGGCCAGATTGAACAGGAGAGGCTGTGTACGTTGGAAGTTTTAGTAGGCTAAACAAGTTCAGAGGCCAAGTGTTTGTGGTTCGTTTGAGAGGTTACCAGTGGGAGATGAGGACCAGCAAGAGCTTTCAGGGCTGGCACCTTTAGTGTAGGAGCAATCGCTGGACGTTCGCAATTTCGGTGTTGAGCTCTGGCCAGATTGAGCAGGAGAGGCTGTGTACGTTGGAAGTTTTAGTAGGCTAAACAAGTTCAGAGGCCAAGTGTTTGTGGTTCGTTTGAGAGGTTACCAGTGGGAGATAAGGACCAGCAAGAGCTTTCAGGGCTGGCACCTTTAGTGTAGGAGCAATCCCTGGACGTTCGCAATTTCGGTGTCGAGCTCTGGCCAGATTGAGCAGGAGAGGCTGTGTACGTTGGAAGTTTTAGTAGGCTAAACAAGTTCAGAGGCCAATTGTTTGTGGTTCATTTGAGAGGTTACCAGTGGGAGATGAGGACCAGCAAGAGCTTTCAGGGCTGGCACCTTTAGTGTAGGAGCAATCGCCGGACGTTCGCAATTTCGGTGTTGAATTTTGGCCAGATTGAGCAGGAGAGGCTGTGTACGTTGGAAGTTTTAGTAGGCTAAACAAGTTCAGAGGCCAAGTGTTTGTGGTTCGTTTGAGAGGTTACCAGTGGGAGATGAGGACCAGCAAGAGCTTTCAGGGCTGGCAACTTTAGTGTAGGAGCAATCGCTGGACGTTCGCAATTTCGTTGTTGAGCTCTGGCCAGATTGAGCAGGAGAGGCTGTGTACGTTGGAAGTTTTAGTAGGCTAAACAAGTTCAGAGGCCAAGTGTTTGTGGTTCGTTTGAGAGGTTACCAGTGGGAGATGAGGACCAGCAAGAGCTTTCAGGGCTGGCACCTTTAGTGTAGTAGCAATCGCTGGACGTTCGCAATTTCGGTGTTGAATTTTGGCCAGATTGAACAGGAGAGGCTGTGTACGTTGGAAGTTTTAGTAGGCTAAACAAGTTCAGAGGCCAAGTGTTTGTGGTTCGTTTGAGAGGTTACCAGTGGGAGATGAGGACCAGCAAGAGCTTTCAGGGCTGGCACCTTTAGTGTAGGAGCAATCGCTGGACGTTCGCAATTTCGGTGTTGAGCTCTATCAGATTGAACAGGAGAGGCTGTGTACGTTGGAAGTTTTAGTAGGCTAAACAAGTTCAGAGGCCAAGTGTTTGTGGTTCGTTTGAGAGGTTACCAGTGGGAGATGAGGACCAGCAAGAGCTTTCAGGGCTGGCACCTTTAGTGTAGGAGCAATCGCTGGACGTTCGCAATTTCGGTGTTGAGCTCTGGCCAGATTGAGCAGGAGAGGCTGTGTACGTTGGAAGTTTTAGTAGGCTAAACAAGTTCAGAGGCCAAGTGTTTGTGGTTCGTTTGAGAGGTTACCAGTGGGAGATAAGGACCAGCAAGAGCTTTCAGGGCTGGCACCTTTAGTGTAGGAGCAATCCCTGGACGTTCGCAATTTCGGTGTCGAGCTCTGGCCAGATTGAGCAGGAGAGGCTGTGTACGTTGGAAGTTTTAATAGGCTAAACAAGTTCAGAGCCCAAGTGTTTGTGGTTCGTTTGAGAGGTTACCAGTGGGAGATGAGGACCAGCAAGAGCTTTCAGGGCTGGCACCTTTAGTGTAGGAGCAATCGCCGGACGTTCGCAATTTCGGTGTTGAATTTTGGCCAGATTGAGCAGGAGAGGCTGTGTACGTTGGAAGTTTTAGTAGGCTAAACAAGTTCAGAGCCCAAGTGTTTGTGGTTCGTTTGAGAGGTTACCAGTGGGAGATGAGGACCAGCAAGAGCTTTCAGGGCTGGCACCTATAGTGTAGGAGCAATCGCTGGACGTTCGCAATTTCGGTGTTGAATTTTGGCCAGATGGAACAGGAGAGGCTGTGTACGTTGGAAGTTTTAGTAGGCTAAACAAGTTCAGAGGCCAAGTGTTTGTGGTTCGTTTGAGAGGTTACCAGTGGGAGATGAGGACCAGCAAGAGCTTTCAGGGCTGGCACCTATAGTGTAGGAGCAATCGCTGGACGTTCGCAATTTCGGTGTTGAATTTTTGCCAGATTGAGCAGGGGAGGCTGTGTACGTTGGAAGTTTTAGTAGGCTAAACAAGTTCAGAGCCCAAGTGTTTGTGGTTCGTTTGAGAGGTTACCAGTGGGAGATGAGGACCAGCAAGAGCTTTCAGGGCTGGCACCATTAGTGTAGGAGCAATCGCCGGACATTCGCAATTTCGGTTTTGAATTTTGGCCAGATTGAACAGGAGAGGCTGTGTACGTTGGAAGTTTTAGTAGGCTAAACAAGTTCAGAGGCCAAGTGTTTGTGGTTCGTTTGAGAGGTTACCAGTGGGAGATGAGGACCAGCAAGAGCTTTCAGGGCTGGCACCTTTAGTGTAGGAGCAATCGCTGGACGTTCGCAATTTCGGTGTTGAGCTCTGGCCAGATTGAGCAGGAGAGGCTGTGTACGTTGGAAGTTTTAGTAGGCTAAACAAGTTCAGAGGCCAAGTGTTTGTGGTTCGTTTGAGAGGTTACCAGTGGGAGATAAGGACCAGCAAGAGCTTTCAGGGCTGGCACCTTTAGTGTAGGAGCAATCCCTGGACGTTCGCAATTTCGGTGTCGAGCTCTGGCCAGATTGAGCAGGAGAGGCTGTGTACGTTGGAAGTTTTAGTAGGCTAAACAAGTTCAGAGGCCAAGTGTTTGTGGTTCGTTTGAGAGGTTACCAGTGGGAGATGAGGACCAGCAAGAGCTTTCAGGGCTGGCACCTTTAGTGTAGGAGCAATCGCCGGACGTTCGCAATTTCGGTGTTGAATTTTGGCCAGATTGAGCAGGAGAGGCTGTGTACGTTGGAAGTTTTAGTAGGCTAAACAAGTTCAGAGGCCAAGTGTTTGTGGTTCGTTTGAGAGGTTACCAGTGGGAGATGAGGACCAGCAAGAGCTTTCAGGGCTGGCACCATTAGTGTAGGAGCAATCGCCGGACGTTCGCAATTTCGGTGTTGAGCTCTATCAGATTGAACAGGAGAGGCTGTGTACGTTGGAAGTTTTAGTAGGCTAAACAAGTTCAGAGGCCAAGTGTTTGTGGTTCGTTTGAGAGGTTACCAGTGGGAGATGAGGACCAGCAACAGCTTTCAGGGCTGGCACCTTTAGTGTAGGAGCAATCGCTGGACGTTCGCAATTTCGGTGTTGAGCTCTATCAGATTGAACAGGAGAGGCTGTGTACGTTGGAAGTTTTAGTAGGCTAAACAAGTTCAGAGGCCAAGTGTTTGTGGTTCGTTTGAGAGGTTACCAGTGGGAGATAAGGACCAGCAAGAGCTTTCAGGGCTGGCACCTTTAGTGTAGGAGCAATCCCTGGACGTTCGCAATTTCGGTGTCGAGCTCTGGCCAGATTGAGCAGGAGAGGCTGTGTACGTTGGAAGTTTTAGTAGGCTAAACAAGTTCAGAGGCCAATTGTTTGTGGTTCATTTGAGAGGTTACCAGTGGGAGATGAGGACCAGCAAGAGCTTTCAGGGCTGGCACCTTTAGTGTAGGAGCAATCGCCGGACGTTCGCAATTTCGGTGTTGAATTTTGGCCAGATTGAGCAGGAGAGGCTGTGTACGTTGGAAGTTTTAGTAGGCTAAACAAGTTCAGAGGCCAAGTGTTTGTGGTTCGTTTGAGAGGTTACCAGTGGGAGATGAGGACCAGCAAGAGCTTTCAGGGCTGGCAACTTTAGTGTAGGAGCAATCGCTGGACGTTCGCAATTTCGTTGTTGAGCTCTGGCCAGATTGAGCAGGAGAGGCTGTGTACGTTGGAAGTTTTAGTAGGCTAAACAAGTTCAGAGGCCAAGTGTTTGTGGTTCGTTTGAGAGGTTACCAGTGGGAGATGAGGACCAGCAAGAGCTTTCAGGGCTGGCACCTTTAGTGTAGTAGCAATCGCTGGACGTTCGCAATTTCGGTGTTGAATTTTGGCCAGATTGAACAGGAGAGGCTGTGTACGTTGGAAGTTTTAGTAGGCTAAACAAGTTCAGAGGCCAAGTGTTTGTGGTTCGTTTGAGAGGTTACCAGTGGGAGATGAGGACCAGCAACAGCTTTCAGGGCTGGCACCTTTAGTGTAGGAGCAATCGCTGGACGTTCGCAATTTCGGTGTTGAGCTCTATCAGATTGAACAGGAGAGGCTGTGTACGTTGGAAGTTTTAGTAGGCTAAACAAGTTCAGAGGCCAAGTGTTTGTGGTTCGTTTGAGAGGTTACCAGTGGGAGATGAGGACCAGCAAGAGCTTTCAGGGCTGGCACCTTTAGTGTAGGAGCAATCGCTGGACGTTCGCAATTTCGGTGTTGAGCTCTGGCCAGATTGAGCAGGAGAGGCTGTGTACGTTGGAAGTTTTAGTAGGCTAAACAAGTTCAGAGGCCAAGTGTTTGTGGTTCGTTTGAGAGGTTACCAGTGGGAGATAAGGACCAGCAAGAGCTTTCAGGGCTGGCACCTTTAGTGTAGGAGCAATCCCTGGACGTTCGCAATTTCGGTGTCGAGCTCTGACCAGATTGAGCAGGAGAGGCTGTGTACGTTGGAAGTTTTAGTAGGCTAAACAAGTTCAGAGCCCAAGTGTTTGTGGTTCGTTTGAGAGGTTACCAGTGGGAGATGAGGACCAGCAAGAGCTTTCAGGGCTGGCACCTTTAGTGTAGGAGCAATCGCCGGACGTTCGCAATTTCGGTGTTGAATTTTGGCCAGATTGAGCAGGAGAGGCTGTGTACGTTGGAAGTTTTAGTAGGCTAAACAAGTTCAGAGCCCAAGTGTTTGTGGTTCGTTTGAGAGGTTACCAGTGGGAGATGAGGACCAGCAAGAGCTTTCAGGGCTGGCACCTATAGTGTAGGAGCAATCGCTGGACGTTCGCAATTTCGGTGTTGAATTTTGGCCAGATGGAACAGGAGAGGCTGTGTACGTTGGAAGTTTTAGTAGGCTAAACAAGTTCAGAGGCCAAGTGTTTGTGGTTCGTTTGAGAGGTTACCAGTGGGAGATGAGGACCAGCAAGAGCTTTCAGGGCTGGCACCTATAGTGTAGGAGCAATCGCTGGACGTTCGCAATTTCGGTGTTGAATTTTTGCCAGATTGAGCAGGGGAG
Source organism: Gavia stellata (assembly GCF_030936135.1). Taxonomy (NCBI): domain Eukaryota; kingdom Metazoa; phylum Chordata; class Aves; order Gaviiformes; family Gaviidae; genus Gavia; species Gavia stellata. The sequence continues at coordinate 15,335 of NW_026776468.1, forward strand.
GCTGTGTACGTTGGAAGTTTTAGTAGGCTAAACAAGTTCAGAGCCCAAGTGTTTGTGGTTCGTTTGAGAGGTTACCAGTGGGAGATGAGGACCAGCAAGAGCTTTCAGGGCTGGCACCATTAGTGTAGGAGCAATCGCCGGACATTCGCAATTTCGGTTTTGAATTTTGGCCAGATTGAACAGGAGAGGCTGTGTACGTTGGAAGTTTTAGTAGGCTAAACAAGTTCAGAGGCCAAGTGTTTGTGGTTCGTTTGAGAGGTTACCAGTGGGAGATGAGGACCAGCAAGAGCTTTCAGGGCTGGCACCTTTAGTGTAGGAGCAATCGCTGGACGTTCGCAATTTCGGTGTTGAGCTCTGGCCAGATTGAGCAGGAGAGGCTGTGTACGTTGGAAGTTTTAGTAGGCTAAACAAGTTCAGAGGCCAAGTGTTTGTGGTTCGTTTGAGAGGTTACCAGTGGGAGATAAGGACCAGCAAGAGCTTTCAGGGCTGGCACCTTTAGTGTAGGAGCAATCCCTGGACGTTCGCAATTTCGGTGTCGAGCTCTGGCCAGATTGAGCAGGAGAGGCTGTGTACGTTGGAAGTTTTAGTAGGCTAAACAAGTTCAGAGGCCAAGTGTTTGTGGTTCGTTTGAGAGGTTACCAGTGGGAGATGAGGACCAGCAAGAGCTTTCAGGGCTGGCACCTTTAGTGTAGGAGCAATCGCCGGACGTTCGCAATTTCGGTGTTGAATTTTGGCCAGATTGAGCAGGAGAGGCTGTGTACGTTGGAAGTTTTAGTAGGCTAAACAAGTTCAGAGGCCAAGTGTTTGTGGTTCGTTTGAGAGGTTACCAGTGGGAGATGAGGACCAGCAAGAGCTTTCAGGGCTGGCACCATTAGTGTAGGAGCAATCGCCGGACGTTCGCAATTTCGGTGTTGAGCTCTATCAGATTGAACAGGAGAGGCTGTGTACGTTGGAAGTTTTAGTAGGCTAAACAAGTTCAGAGGCCAAGTGTTTGTGGTTCGTTTGAGAGGTTACCAGTGGGAGATGAGGACCAGCAACAGCTTTCAGGGCTGGCACCTTTAGTGTAGGAGCAATCGCTGGACGTTCGCAATTTCGGTGTTGAGCTCTATCAGATTGAACAGGAGAGGCTGTGTACGTTGGAAGTTTTAGTAGGCTAAACAAGTTCAGAGGCCAAGTGTTTGTGGTTCGTTTGAGAGGTTACCAGTGGGAGATGAGGACCAGCAAGAGCTTTCAGGGCTGGCACCTTTAGTGTAGGAGCAATCGCTGGACGTTCGCAATTTCGGTGTTGAGCTCTGGCCAGATTGAGCAGGAGAGGCTGTGTACGTTGGAAGTTTTAATAGGCTAAACAAGTTCAGAGGCCAAGTGTTTGTGGTTCGTTTGAGAGGTTACCAGTGGGAGATGAGGACCAGCAAGAGCTTTCAGGGCTGGCACCTTTAGTGTAGGAGCAATCGCCGGACGTTCGCAATTTCGGTGTTGAATTTTGGCCAGATTGAGCAGGAGAGGCTGTGTACGTTGGAAGTTTTAGTAGGCTAAACAAGTTCAGAGCCCAAGTGTTTGTGGTTCGTTTGAGAGGTTACCAGTGGGAGATGAGGACCAGCAAGAGCTTTCAGGGCTGGCACCTATAGTGTAGGAGCAATCGCTGGACGTTCGCAATTTCGGTGTTGAATTTTGGCCAGATTGAACAGGAGAGGCTGTGTACGTTGGAAGTTTTAGTAGGCTAAACAAGTTCAGAGGCCAAGTGTTTGTGGTTCGTTTGAGAGGTTACCAGTGGGAGATGAGGACCAGCAAGAGCTTTCAGGGCTGGCACCTATAGTGTAGGAGCAATCGCTGGACGTTCGCAATTTCGGTGTTGAATTTGGGCCAGATTGAACAGGAGAGGCTGTGTACGTTGGAAGTTTTAGTAGGCTAAACAAGTCAGAGCCAAGTGTTTGTGGTTCGTTTGAGAGGTTACCAGTGGGAGATGAGGACCAGCAAGAGCTTTCAGGGCTGGCACCTTTAGTGTAGGAGCATCGCCGGACGTTCGCAATTTCGGTGTTGAATTTTGGCCAGATTGAGCAGGAGAGGCTGTGTACGTTGGAAGTTTTCGTAGGCTAAACAAGTTCAGAGGCCAAGTGTTTGTGGTTCGTTTGAGAGGTTACCAGTGGAGATGAGGACCAGCAAGAGCTTTCAGGGCTGGCACCTATAGTGTAGGAGCAATCGCTGGACGTTCGCAATTTCGGTGTTGAATTTTGGCCAGATTGAACAGGAGAGGCTGTGTACGTTGGAAGTTTTAGTAGGCTAAACAAGTTCAGAGGCCAAGTGTTTGTGGTTCGTTTGAGAGGTTACCAGTGGGAGATGAGGACCAGCAAGAGCTTTCAGGGCTGGCACCTATAGTGTAGGAGCAATCGCTGGACGTTCGCAATTTCGGTGTTGAATTTTTGCCAGATTGAGCAGGGGAGGCCTGTGTACGTTGGAAGTTTTAGTAGGCTAAACAAGTTCAGAGCCCAAGTGTTTGTGGTTCGTTTGAGAGGTTACCAGTGGGAGATGAGGACCAGCAAGAGCTTTCAGGGCTGGCACCATTAGTGTAGGAGCAATCGCCGGACATTCGCAATTTCGGTTTTGAATTTTGGCCAGATTGAACAGGAGAGGCTGTGTACGTTGGAAGTTTTAGTAGGCTAAACAAGTTCAGAGGCCAAGTGTTTGTGGTTCGTTTGAGAGGTTACCAGTGGGAGATGAGGACCAGCAAGAGCTTTCAGGGCTGGCACCTTTAGTGTAGGAGCAATCGCTGGACGTTCGCAATTTCGGTGTTGAGCTCTGGCCAGATTGAGCAGGAGAGGCTGTGTACGTTGGAAGTTTTAGTAGGCTAAACAAGTTCAGAGGCCAAGTGTTTGTGGTTCGTTTGAGAGGTTACCAGTGGGAGATAAGGACCAGCAAGAGCTTTCAGGGCTGGCACCTTTAGTGTAGGAGCAATCGCTGGACGTTCGCAATTTCGGTGTCGAGCTCTGGCCAGATTGAGCAGGAGAGGCTGTGTACGTTGGAAGTTTTAGTAGGCTAAACAAGTTCAGAGCCCAAGTGTTTGTGGTTCGTTTGAGAGGTTACCAGTGGGAGATGAGGACCAGCAAGAGCTTTCAGGGCTGGCACCTTTAGTGTAGGAGCAATCGCCGGACGTTCGCAATTTCGGTGTTGAATTTTGGCCAGATTGAGCAGGAGAGGCTGTGTACGTTGGAAGTTTTAGTAGGCTAAACAAGTTCAGAGGCCAAGTGTTTGTGGTTCGTTTGAGAGGTTACCAGTGGGAGATGAGGACCAGCAAGAGCTTTCAGGGCTGGCACCATTAGTGTAGGAGCAATCGCCGACATTCGCAATTTCGGTTTTGAATTTTGGCCAGATTGAACAGGAGAGGCTGTGTACGTTGGAAGTTTTAGTAGGCTAAACAAGTTCAGAGGCCAAGTGTTTGTGGTTCGTTTGAGAGGTTACCAGTGGGAGATGAGGACCAGCAACAGCTTTCAGGGCTGGCACCTTTAGTGTAGGAGCAATCGCTGGACGTTCGCAATTTCGGTGTTGAGCCTCTATCAGATTGAACAGGGAGAGGCTGTGTACGTTGGAAGTTTTAGTAGGCTAAACAAGTTCAGAGGCCAAGTGTTTGTGGTTCGTTTGAGAGGTTACCAGTGGGAGATGAGGACCAGCAAGAGCTTTCAGGGCTGGCACTTTAGTGTAGGAGCAATCGCTGGACGTTTGCAATTTCGGTGTTGAGCTCTGGCCAGATTGAGCAGGAGAGGCTGTGTACGTTGGAAGTTTTAGTAGGCTAAACAAGTTCAGAGGCCAAGTGTTTGTGGTTCGTTTGAGAGGTTACCAGTGGGAGATAAGGACCAGCAAGAGCTTCAGGGCTGGCACCTTTAGTGTAGGAGCAATCGCTGGACGTTCGCAATTTTCGGTGTCGAGCTCTGGCCAGATTGAGCAGGAGAGGCTGTGTACGTTTGAAGTTTTAGTAGCCTAAACAAGTTCAGAGGCCAAGTGTTTGTGGTTCGTTTGAGAGGTTACCAGTGGGAGATGAGGACCAGCAAGAGCTTTCAGGCTGGCACCTTTAGTGTAGGAGCAATCGCCGGACGTTCGCAATTTCGGTGTTGAATTTTGGCCAGATTGAGCAGGAGAGGCTGTGTACGTTGGAAGTTTTAGTAGGCTAAACAAGTTCAGAGGCCAAGTGTTTGTGGTTCGTTTGAGAGGTTACCAGTGGGAGATGAGGACCAGCAAGAGCTTTCAGGGCTGGCACCTATAGTGTAGGAGCAATCGCTGGACGTTCGCAATTTCGGTGTTGAATTTTGGCCAGATTGAGCAGGGGAGGGAGTGTACGTTGGAAGTTTTAGTAGCCTAAACAAGTTCAGAGCCCAAGTGTTTGTGGTTCGTTTGAGAGGTTACCAGTGGGAGATGAGGACCAGCAAGAGCTTTCAGGGCTGGCACCTTTAGTGTAGGAGCAATCGCTGGACGTTCGCAATTTCGGTGTTGAGCTATGGCAGATTGAGCAGGAGAGGCTGTGTACGTTGGAAGTTTTAGTAGGCTAAACAAGTTCAGAGGCCAAGTGTTTGTGGTTCGTTTGAGAGGTTACCAGTGGAGATGAGGACCAGCAAGAGCTTTCAGGGCTGCACCTTTAGTGTAGGAGCAATCGCTGGACGTTCGCAATTTCGGTGTTGAGCTCTGGCCAGATTGAGCAGGAGAGGGAGTGTACGTTGGAAGTTTTAGTAGGCTAAACAAGTTCAGAGGCCAAGTGTTTGTTGGTTCGTTTGAGAGGTTACCAGTGGGAGATGAGGACCAGCAAGAGCTTTCAGGGCCTGGCACCTTTAGTGTAGGAGCAATCGCTGGACGTTCGCAATTTCGGTGTTGAGCTTTGGCCAGATTGAGCAGGAGAGGCTGTGTACGTTGGAAGTTTTAGTAGGCTAAACAAGTTCAGAGGCCAAGTGTTTGTGGTTCGTTTGAGAGGTTACCAGTGGGAGATGAGGACCAGCAAGAGCTTTCAGGGCTGGCACCTATAGTGTAGGAGCAATCGCTGGACGTTCGCAATTTCGGTGTTGAATTTTTGCCAGATTGAGCAGGGAGGCTGTGTACGTTGGAAGTTTTAGTAGGCTAAACAAGTTCAGAGCCAAGTGTTTGTGGTTCGTTTGAGAGGTTACCAGTGGGAGATGAGGACCAGCAAGAGCTTTCAGGGCTGGCACCATTAGTGTAGGAGCAATCGCCGGACATTCGCAATTTCGGTTTTGAATTTTGGCCAGATTGAACAGGAGAGGCTGTGTACGTTGGAAGTTTTAGTAGCCTAAACAAGTTCAGAGGCCAAGTGTTTGTGGTTCGTTTGAGAGGTTACCAGTGGGAGATGAGGACCAGCAAGAGCTTTCAGGGCTGGCACCTTTAGTGTAGGAGCAATCGCTGGACGTTCGCAATTTCGGTGTTGAGCTCTATCAGATTGAACAGGAGAGCTGTGTACGTTGGAAGTTTTAGTAGGCTAAACAAGTTCAGAGGCCAAGTGTTTGTGGTTCGTTTGAGAGGTTACCAGTGGAGATGAGGACCAGCAAGAGCTTTCAGGGCTGGCACCTTTAGTGTAGGAGCAATCGCTGGACGTTCGCAATTTCGGTGTTGAGCTCTGGCCAGATTGAGCAGGAGAGGCTGTGTACGTTGGAAGTTTTAGTAGGCTAAACAAGTTCAGAGGCCAAGTGTTTGTGGTTCGTTTGAGAGGTTACCAGTGGGAGATAAGGACCAGCAAGAGCTTTCAGGCTGGCACCTTTAGTGTAGGAGCAATCGCTGGACGTTCGCAATTTCGGTGTCGAGCTCTGGCCAGATTGAGCAGGAGAGGCTGTGTACGTTGGAAGTTTTAGTAGGCTAAACAAGTCAGAGCCCAAGTGTTTGTGGTTCGTTTGAGAGGTTACAGTGGGAGATGAGGACCAGCAAGAGCTTTCAGGGCTGGCGCCTATAGTGTAGGAGCAATCGCTGGACGTTCGCAATTTCGGTGTTGAATTTTTGCCAGATTGAGCAGGGGAGGCTGTGTACGTTGGAAGTTTTAGTAGGCTAAACAAGTTCAGAGGCAAGTGTTTGTGGTTCGTTTGAGAGGTTACCAGTGGGAGATGAGGACCAGCAAGAGCTTTCAGGGCTGGCACCATTAGTGTAGGAGCAATCGCCGGACATTCGCAATTTCGGTTTGAATTTGGCCAGATTGAACAGGAGAGGCTGTGTACGTTGGAAGTTTTAGTAGGCTAAACAAGTTCAGAGGCCAAGTGTTTGTGGTTCGTTTGAGAGGTTACCAGTGGGAGATGAGGACCAGCAACAGCTTTCAGGGCTGGCACCTTTAGTGTAGGAGCAATCGCTGGACGTTCGCATTTCGGTGTTGAGCTCTATCAGATTGAACAGGAGAGGCTGTTACGTTGGAAGTTTTAGTAGGCTAAACAAGTTCAGAGGCCAAGTGTTTGTGGTTCATTGAGAGGTTACCAGTGGGAGATGAGGACCAGCAAGAGCTTTCAGGGCTGTCACCTTTAGTGTAGGAGCAATCGCTGGACGTTCGCAATTTCGGTGTTGAGCTCTGGCCAGATTGAGCAGGAGAGGCTGTGTACGTTGAAGTTTTAGTAGGCTAAACAAGTTCCAGAGGCCAAGTGTTTGTGGTTCGTTTGAGAGGTTACCAGTGGGAGATAAGGGACCAGCAAGAGCTTTCAGGGCTGGCACCTTTAGTGTAGGAGCAATCCCTGGACGTTCGCATTTCGGTGTCGAGCTCTGCCAGATTGAGCAGGAGAGGCTGTGTACGTTGGAAGTTTTAGTAGGCTAAACAAGTTCAGAGGCCAAGTGTTTGTGGTTCGTTTGAGAGGTTACCAGTGGGAGATGAGGACCAGCAAGAGCTTTCAGGGCTGGCACCTTTAGTGTAGGAGCAATCGCCGGACGTTCGCAATTTCGGTGTTGAATTTTGGCCAGATTGAGCAGGAGAGGCTGTGTACGTTGGAAGTTTTAGTAGGCTAAACAAGTTCAGAGGCCAAGTGTTTGTGGTTCGTTTGAGAGGTTACCAGTGGGAGATGAGGACCAGCAAGAGCTTTCAGGGCTGGCACCTTTAGTGTAGGAGCAATCGCTGGACGTTCGCAATTTCGGTGTTGAGCTCTATCAGATTGAACAGGAGAGGCTGTGTACGTTGGAAGTTTTAGTAGGCTAAACAAGTTCAGAGGCCCAAGTGTTTGTGGTTCGTTTGAGAGGTTACCAGTGGGAGATGAGGACCAGCAAGAGCTTTCAGGGCTGGCACCTTTAGTGTAGGAGCAATCGCTGGACGTTTGCATTTCGGTGTTGAGCTCTGGCCAGATTGAGCAGGAGAGGCTGTGTACGTGTGAAGTTTTAGTAGGCTAAACAAGTTCAGAGGCCAAGTGTTTGTGGTTCGTTTGAGAGGTTACCAGTGGGAGATAAGGACCAGCAAGAGCTTTCAGGGCTGGCACCTTTAGTGTAGGAGCAATCCCTGGACGTTCGCAATTTCGGTGTCGAGCTCTGGCCAGATTGAGCAGGAGAGGCTGTGTACGTTGGAAGTTTTAGTAGCCTAAACAAGTTCAGAGGCCAAGTGTTTGTGGTTCGTTTGAGAGGTTACCAGTGGGAGATGAGGACCAGCAAGAGCTTTCAGGGCTGGCACCTTTAGTGTAGGAGCAATCGCCGGACGTTCGCAATTTCGGTGTTGAATTTTGGGCAGATTGAGCAGGAGAGGCTGTGTACGTTGGAAGTTTTAGTAGGCTAAACAAGTTCAGAGGCCAAGTGTTTGTGGTTCGTTTGAGAGGTTACCAGTGGGAGATGAGGACCAGCAAGAGCTTTCAGGGCTGGCACCTTTAGTGTAGGAGCAATCGCTGGACGTTCGCAATTTCGGTGTTGAATTTTGGCCAGATTGAGCAGGGGAGGGAGTGTACGTTGGAAGTTTTAGTAGCCTAAACAAGTTCAGAGCCCAAGTGTTTGTGGTTCGTTTGAGAGGTTACCAGTGGGAGATGAGGACCAGCAAGAGCTTTCAGGGCTGGCACCTTTAGTGTAGGAGCAATCGCTGGACGTTCGCAATTTCGGTGTTGAGCTCTGGCCAGATTGGGCAGGAGAGGCTGTGTACGTTGGAAGTTTTAGTAGGCTAAACAAGTTCAGAGGCCAAGTGTTTGTGGTTCGTTTGAGAGGTTACCAGTGGGAGATGAGGACCAGCAAGAGCTTTCAGGGCTGGCACCTTTAGTGTAGGAGCAATCGCTGGACGTTCGCAATTTCGGTGTTGAATTTTGGCCAGATTGAACAGGAGAGGCTGTGTACGTTGGAAGTTTTAGTAGGCTAAACAAGTTCAGAGGCCAAGTGTTTGTGGTTCGTTTGAGAGGTTACCAGTGGGCGATGAGGACCAGCAAGAGCTTTCAGGGCTGGCACCTTTAGTGTAGGAGCAATCGCCGGACGTTCGCAATTTCGGTGTTGAATTTTGGGCAGATTGAGCAGGAGAGGCTGTGTACGTTGGAAGTTTTAGTAGGCTAATCAAGTTCAGAGGCCAAGTGTTTGTGGTTCGTTTGAGAGGTTACCAGTGGGAGATGAGGACCAGCAAGAGCTTTCAGGGCTGGCACCTTTAGTGTAGGAGCAATCGCTGGACGTTCGCAATTTCGGTGTTGAATTTTGGCCAGATTGAACAGGAGAGGCTGTGTACGTTGGAAGTTTTAGTAGGCTAAACAAGTTCAGAGGCCAAGTGTTTGTGGTTCGTTTGAGAGGTTACCAGTGGGCGATGAGGACCAGCAAGAGCTTTCAGGGCTGGCACCTTTAGTGTAGGAGCAATCGCCGGACGTTCGCAATTTCGGTGTTGAATTTTGGGCAGATTGAGCAGGAGAGGCTGTGTACGTTGGAAGTTTTAGTAGGCTAATCAAGTTCAGAGGCCAAGTGTTTGTGGTTCGTTTGAGAGGTTACCAGTGGGAGATGAGGACCAGCAAGAGCTTTCAGGGCTGGCACCTTTAGTGTAGGAGCAATCGCTGGACGTTCGCAATTTCGGTGTTGAGCTCTGGCCAGATTGAGCAGGAGAGGCTGTGTACATTGGAAGTTTTACTAGCCTAAACAGGTTCAGAGGCCAAGTGTTTGTGGTTCGTTTGAGAGGTTACCAGTGGGAGATAAGGACCAGCAAGAGCTTTCAGGGCTGGCACCTTTAGTGTAGGAGCAATCCCTGGACGTTCGCAATTTCGGTGTCGAGCTCTGGCCAGATTGAGCAGGAGAGGCTGTGTACGTTGGAAGTTTTAGTAGCCTAAACAAGTTCAGAGGCCAAGTGTTTGTGGTTCGTTTGAGAGGTTACCAGTGGGAGATGAGGACCAGCAAGAGCTTTCAGGGCTGGCACCTTTAGTGTAGGAGCAATCGCCGGACGTTCGCAATTTCGGTGTTGAATTTTGGGCAGATTGAGCAGGAGAGGCTGTGTACGTTGGAAGTTTTAGTAGGCTAAACAAGTTCAGAGGCCAAGTGTTTGTGGTTCGTTTGAGAGGTTACCAGTGGGAGATGAGGACCAGCAAGAGCTTTCAGGGCTGGCACCTTTAGTGTAGGAGCAATCGCTGGACGTTCGCAATTTCGGTGTTGAATTTTGGCCAGATTGAGCAGGGGAGGGAGTGTACGTTGGAAGTTTTAGTAGCCTAAACAAGTTCAGAGCCCAAGTGTTTGTGGTTCGTTTGAGAGGTTACCAGTGGGAGATGAGGACCAGCAAGAGCTTTCAGGGCTGGCACCTTTAGTGTAGGAGCAATCGCCGGACGTTCGCAATTTCGGTGTTGAATTTTGGGCAGATTGAGCAGGAGAGGCTGTGTACGTTGGAAGTTTTAGTAGGCTAATCAAGTTCAGAGGCCAAGTGTTTGTGGTTCGTTTGAGAGGTTACCAGTGGGAGATGAGGACCAGCAAGAGCTTTCAGGGCTGGCACCTATAGTGTAGGAGCAATCGCTGGACGTTCGCAATTTCGGTGTTGAATTTTGGCCAGATTGAGCAGGGGAGGGAGTGTACGTTGGAAGTTTTAGTAGCCTAGACAAGTTCAGAGGCCAAGTGTTTGTGGTTCGTTTCAGAGGTTACCAGTGGGAGATGAGGACCAGCAAGAGCTTTCAGGGCTGGCACCTTTAGTGTAGGAGCAATCGCTGGACGTTCGCAATTTCGGTGTTGAATTTTGGCCAGATTGAGCAGGGGAGGGAGTGTACGTTGGAAGTTTTAGTAGCCTAAACAAGTTCAGAGCCCAAGTGTTTGTGGTTCGTTTGAGAGGTTACCAGTGGGAGATGAGGACCAGCAAGAGCTTTCAGGGCTGGCACCTTTAGTGTAGGAGCAATCGCTGGACGTTCGCAATTTCGGTGTTGAGCTCTGGCCAGATTGAGCAGGAGAGGCTGTGTACGTTGGAAGTTTTAGTAGGCTAAACAAGTTCAGAGGCCAAGTGTTTGTGGTTCGAGGCCAAGTGTTTGTGGTTCGTTTGAGAGGTTACCAGTGGGAGATGAGGACCAGCAAGAGCTTTCAGGGCTGGCACCTTTAGTGTAGGAGCAATCGCTGGACGTTCGCAATTTCGGTGTTGAATTTTGGCCAGATTGAACAGGAGAGGCTGTGTACGTTGGAAGTTTTAGTAGGCTAAACAAGTTCAGAGGCCAAGTGTTTGTGGTTCGTTTGAGAGGTTACCAGTGGGCGATGAGGACCAGCAAGAGCTTTCAGGGCTGGCACCTTTAGTGTAGGAGCAATCGCCGGACGTTCGCAATTTCGGTGTTGAATTTTGGGCAGATTGAGCAGGAGAGGCTGTGTACGTTGGAAGTTTTAGTAGGCTAATCAAGTTCAGAGGCCAAGTGTTTGTGGTTCGTTTGAGAGGTTACCAGTGGGAGATGAGGACCAGCAAGAGCTTTCAGGGCTGGCACCTTTAGTGTAGGAGCAATCGCTGGACGTTCGCAATTTCGGTGTTGAATTTTGGCCAGATTGAACAGGAGAGGCTGTGTACGTTGGAAGTTTTAGTAGGCTAAACAAGTTCAGAGGCCAAGTGTTTGTGGTTCGTTTGAGAGGTTACCAGTGGGCGATGAGGACCAGCAAGAGCTTTCAGGGCTGGCACCTTTAGTGTAGGAGCAATCGCCGGACGTTCGCAATTTCGGTGTTGAATTTTGGGCAGATTGAGCAGGAGAGGCTGTGTACGTTGGAAGTTTTAGTAGGCTAATCAAGTTCAGAGGCCAAGTGTTTGTGGTTCGTTTGAGAGGTTACCAGTGGGAGATGAGGACCAGCAAGAGCTTTCAGGGCTGGCACCTTTAGTGTAGGAGCAATCGCTGGACGTTCGCAATTTCGGTGTTGAGCTCTGGCCAGATTGAGCAGGAGAGGCTGTGTACATTGGAAGTTTTACTAGCCTAAACAGGTTCAGAGGCCAAGTGTTTGTGGTTCGTTTGAGAGGTTACCAGTGGGAGATGAGGACCAGCAAGAGCTTTCAGGGCTGGCACCTATAGTGTAGGAGCAATCGCTGGACGTTCACAATTTCGGGTTTGAATTTTGGACAGATTGAACAGGAGAGGCTGTGTACGTTGGAAGTTTTAGTAGCCTAAACAAGTTCAGAGGCCAAGTGTTTGTGGTTCGTTTGAGAGGTTACCAGTGGGAGATGAGGACCAGCAAGAGCTTTCAGGGCTGGCACCTTTAGTGTAGGAGCAATCGCCGGACGTTCGCAATTTCGGTGTTGAGCTCTGGCCAGATTGAGCAGGAGAGGCTGTGTACGTTGGAAGTTTTAGTAGGCTAAACAAGTTCAGAGGCCAAGTGTTTGTGGTTCGTTTGAGAGGTTACCAGTGGGAGATGAGGACCAGCAAGAGCTTTCAGGGCTGGCACCTTTAGTGTAGGAGCAATCGCTGGACATTCGCAATTTCGGTGTTGAGCTCTGGCCAGATTGAGCAGGAGAGGCTGTGTACGTTGGAAGTTTTAGTAGGCTAAACAAGTTCAGAGGCCAAGTGTTTGTGGTTCGTTTGAGAGGTTACCAGTGGGAGATGAGGACCAGCAAGAGCTTTCAGGGCTGGCACCTTTAGTGTAGGAGCAATTGCCGGACGTTCGCAATTTCGGTGTTGAATTTTGGCCAGATTGAACAGGAGAGGCTGTGTACGTTGGAAGTTTTAGTAGGCTAAACAAGTTCAGAGGCCAAGTGTTTGTGGTTCGTTTGAGAGGTTACCAGTGGGAGATGAGGACCAGCAAGAGCTTTCAGGGCTGGCACCTATAGTGTAGGAGCAATCGCTGGACGTTCGCAATTTCGGTGTTGAATTTTGGCCAGATTGAGCAGGGGAGGGAGTGTACGTTGGAAGTTTTAGTAGCCTAGACAAGTTCAGAGGCCAAGTGTTTGTGGTTCGTTTCAGAGGTTACCAGTGGGAGATGAGGACCAGCAAGAGCTTTCAGGGCTGGCACCTATAGTGTAGGAGCAATCGCTGGACGTTCGCAATTTCGGTGTTGAATTTCGGGCAGATTGAGCAGGAGAGGCTGTGTACGTTGGGAAAAGTTTTAGTAGGCTAAACAAGTTCAGAGCCCAAGTGTTTGTGGTTCGTTTGAGAGGTTACCAGTGGGAGATGAGGACCAGCAAGAGCTTTCAGGGCTGGCACCTTTAGTGTAGGAGCAATCGCCGGACGTTCGCAATTTCGGTGTTGAGCTCTGGCCAGATTGAGCAGGAGAGGCTGTGTACGTTGGAAGTTTTAGTAGGCTAAACAAGTTCAGAGGCCAAGTGTTTGTGGTTCGTTTGAGAGGTTACCAGTGGGAGATGAGGACCAGCAAGAGCTTTCAGGGCTGGCACCTTTAGTGTAGGAGCAATCGCTGGACGTTCGCAATTTCGGTGTTGAATTTTGGCCAGATTGAACAGGAGAGGCTGTGTATGTTGGAAGTTTTAGTAGGCTAAACAAGTTCAGAGGCCAAGTGTTTGTGGTTCGTTTGAGAGGTTACCAGTGGGCGATGAGGACCAGCAAGAGCTTTCAGGGCTGGCACCTTTAGTGTAGGAGCAATCGCCGGACGTTCGCAATTTCGGTGTTGAATTTTGGGCAGATTGAGCAGGAGAGGCTGTGTACGTTGGAAGTTTTAGTAGGCTAAACAAGTTCAGAGGCCAAGTGTTTGTGGTTCGTTTGAGAGGTTACCAGTGGGAGATGAGGACCAGCAAGAGCTTTCAGGGCTGGCACCTTTAGTGTAGGAGCAATCTCCGGACGTTCGCAATTTCGGTGTTGAGCTCTGGCCAGATTGAGCAGGAGAGGCTGTGTACGTTGGAAGTTTTAGTAGGCTAAACAAGTTCAGAGGCCAAGTGTTTGTGGTTCGTTTGAGAGGTTACCAGTGGGAGATGAGGACCAGCAAGAGCTTTCAGGGCTGGCACCTTTAGTGTAGGAGCAATCGCTGGACATTCGCAATTTCGGTGTTGAGCTCTGGCCAGATTGAGCAGGAGAGGCTGTGTACGTTGGAAGTTTTAGTAGGCTAAACAAGTTCAGAGGCCAAGTGTTTGTGGTTCGTTTGAGAGGTTACCAGTGGGAGATGAGGACCAGCAAGAGCTTTCAGGGCTGGCACCTTTAGTGTAGGAGCAATTGCCGGACGTTCGCAATTTCGGTGTTGAATTTTGGCCAGATTGAACAGGAGAGGCTGTGTACGTTGGAAGTTTTAGTAGCCTAAACAAGTTCAGAGGCCAAGTGTTTGTGGTTCGTTTGAGAGGTTACCAGTGGGAGATGAGGACCAGCAAGAGCTTTCAGGGCTGGCACCTATAGTGTAGGAGCAATCGCTGGACGTTCGCAATTTCGGTGTTGAATTTTGGCCAGATTGAGCAGGGGAGGGAGTGTACGTTGGAAGTTTTAGTAGCCTAGACAAGTTCAGAGGCCAAGTGTTTGTGGTTCGTTTCAGAGGTTACCAGTGGGAGATGAGGACCAGCAAGAGCTTTCAGGGCTGGCACCTTTAGTGTAGGAGCAATCGCTGGACGTTCGCAATTTCGGTGTTGAATTTCGGGCAGATTGAGCAGGGTAGGGAGTGTACGTTGGAAGTTTTAGTAGGCTAAACAAGTTCAGAGCCCAAGTGTTTGTGGTTCGTTTGAGAGGTTACCAGTGGGAGATGAGGACCAGCAAGAGCTTTCAGGGCTGGCACCTTTAGTGTAGGAGCAATCACTGCACGTTCGCAATTTCGGTGTTGAGCTCTGGCCAGATTGAGCAGGAGAGGGAGTGTACGTTGGAAGTTTTAGTAGGCTAAACAAGTTCAGAGGCCAAGTGTTTGTGGTTCGTTTGAGAGGTTACCAGTGGGAGATGAGGACCCAGCAAGAGCTTTCAGGGCTGGCACCTTTAGTGTAGGAGCAATTGCCGGACGTTCGCAATTTCGGTGTTGAATTTTGGCCAGATTGAACAGGAGAGGCTGTGTACGTTGGAAGTTTTAGTAGGCTAAACAAGTTCAGAGGCCAAGTGTTTGTGGTTCGTTTGAGAGGTTACCAGTGGGAGATGAGGACCAGCAAGAGCTTTCAGGGCTGGCACCTATAGTGTAGGAGCAATCGCTGGACGTTCGCAATTTCGGTGTTGAATTTTGGCCAGATTGAGCAGGGGAGGGAGTGTACGTTGGAAGTTTTAGTAGCCTAGACAAGTTCAGAGGCCAAGTGTTTGTGGTTCGTTTCAGAGGTTACCAGTGGGAGATGAGGACCAGCAAGAGCTTTCAGGGCTGGCACCTATAGTGTAGGAGCAATCGCTGGACGTTCGCAATTTCGGTGTTGAATTTCGGGCAGATTGAGCAGGAGAGGCTGTGTACGTTGGAAGTTTTAGTAGGCTAAACAAGTTCAGAGCCCAAGTGTTTGTGGTTCGTTTGAGAGGTTACCAGTGGGAGATGAGGACCAGCAAGAGCTTTCAGGGCTGGCACCTTTAGTGTAGGAGCAATCGCCGGACGTTCGCAATTTCGGTGTTGAGCTCTGGCCAGATTGAGCAGGAGAGGCTGTGTACGTTGGAAGTTTTAGTAGGCTAAACAAGTTCAGAGGCCAAGTGTTTGTGGTTCGTTTGAGAGGTTACCAGTGGGAGATGAGGACCAGCAAGAGCTTTCAGGGCTGGCACCTTTAGTGTAGGAGCAATCGCTGGACGTTCGCAATTTCGGTGTTGAATTTTGGCCAGATTGAACAGGAGAGGCTGTGTATGTTGGAAGTTTTAGTAGGCTAAACAAGTTCAGAGGGCCAAGTGTTTGTGGTTCGTTTGAGAGGTTACCAGTGGGCGATGAGGACCAGCAAGAGCTTTCAGGGCTGGCACCTTTAGTGTAGGAGCAATCGCCGGACGTTCGCAATTTCGGTGTTGAATTTTGGGCAGATTGAGCAGGAGAGGCTGTGTACGTTGGAAGTTTTAGTAGGCTAAACAAGTTCAGAGGCCAAGTGTTTGTGGTTCGTTTGAGAGGTTACCAGTGGGAGATGAGGACCAGCAAGAGCTTTCAGGGCTGGCACCTTTAGTGTAGGAGCAATCTCCGGACGTTCGCAATTTCGGTGTTGAGCTCTGGCCAGATTGAGCAGGAGAGGCTGTGTACGTTGGAAGTTTTAGTAGGCTAAACAAGTTCAGAGGCCAAGTGTTTGTGGTTCGTTTGAGAGGTTACCAGTGGGAGATGAGGACCAGCAAGAGCTTTCAGGGCTGGCACCTTTAGTGTAGGAGCAATCGCTGGACATTCGCAATTTCGGTGTTGAGCTCTGGCCAGATTGAGCAGGAGAGGCTGTGTACGTTGGAAGTTTTAGTAGGCTAAACAAGTTCAGAGGCCAAGTGTTTGTGGTTCGTTTGAGAGGTTACCAGTGGGAGATGAGGACCAGCAAGAGCTTTCAGGGCTGGCACCTTTAGTGTAGGAGCAATTGCCGGACGTTCGCAATTTCGGTGTTGAATTTTGGCCAGATTGAACAGGAGAGGCTGTGTACGTTGGAAGTTTTAGTAGCCTAAACAAGTTCAGAGGCCAAGTGTTTGTGGTTCGTTTGAGAGGTTACCAGTGGGAGATGAGGACCAGCAAGAGCTTTCAGGGCTGGCACCTATAGTGTAGGAGCAATCGCTGGACGTTCGCAATTTCGGTGTTGAATTTTGGCCAGATTGAGCAGGGGAGGGAGTGTACGTTGGAAGTTTTAGTAGCCTAGACAAGTTCAGAGGCCAAGTGTTTGTGGTTCGTTTCAGAGGTTACCAGTGGGAGATGAGGACCAGCAAGAGCTTTCAGGGCTGGCACCTTTAGTGTAGGAGCAATCGCTGGACGTTCGCAATTTCGGTGTTGAATTTCGGGCAGATTGAGCAGGGTAGGGAGTGTACGTTGGAAGTTTTAGTAGGCTAAACAAGTTCAGAGCCCAAGTGTTTGTGGTTCGTTTGAGAGGTTACCAGTGGGAGATGAGGACCAGCAAGAGCTTTCAGGGCTGGCACCTTTAGTGTAGGAGCAATCACTGCACGTTCGCAATTTCGGTGTTGAGCTCTGGCCAGATTGAGCAGGAGAGGGAGTGTACGTTGGAAGTTTTAGTAGGCTAAACAAGTTCAGAGGCCAAGTGTTTGTGGTTCGTTTGAGAGGTTACCAGTGGGAGATGAGGACCAGCAACAGCTTTCAGGGCTGGCACCTTTAGTGTAGGAGCAATCACTGCACGTTCGCAATTTCGGTGTTGAGCTCTGGCCAGATTGAGCAGGGGAGGGAGTGTACATTGGAAGTTTTAATAGCCTAAACAAGTTCAGAGGCCAAGTGTTTGTGGTTCGTTTGAGAGGTTACCAGTGGGATATGAGGACCAGCAAGAGCTTTCAGGGCTGGCACCATTAGTGTAGGAGCAATCGCCGGACATTCGCAATTTCGGTTTTGAATTTTGGCCAGATTGAACAGGAGAGGCTGTGTACGTTGGAAGTTTTAGTAGGCTAAACAAGTTCAGAGGCCAAGTGTTTGTGGTTCGTTTGAGAGGTTACCAGTGGGAGATGAGGACCAGCAAGAGCTTTCAGGGCTGGCACCTTTAGTGTAGGAGCAATCGCTGGACGTTCGCAATTTCCGTGTTGAGCTCTATCAGATTGAACAGGAGAGGCTGTGTACGTTGGAAGTTTTAGTAGGCTAAACAAGTTCAGAGGCCAAGTGTTTGTGGTTCGTTTGAGAGGTTACCAGTGGGAGATGAGGACCAGCAAGAGCTTTCAGGGCTGGCACCTTTAGTGTAGGAGCAATCGCTGGACGTTCGCAATTTCGGTGTTGAGCTCTATCAGATTGAACAGGAGAGGCTGTGTACGTTGGAAGTTTTAGTAGGCTAAACAAGTTCAGAGGCCAAGTGTTTGTGGTTCGTTTGAGAGGTTACCAGTGGGAGATGAGGACCAGCAAGAGCTTTCAGGGCTGGCACCTTTAGTGTAGGAGCAATCGCTGGACGTTCGCAATTTCGGTGTTGAGCTCTGGCCAGATTGAGCAGGAGAGGCTGTGTACGTTGGAAGTTTTAGTAGGCTAAACAAGTTCAGAGGCCAAGTGTTTGTGGTTCGTTTGAGAGGTTACCAGTGGGAGATGAGGACCAGCAAGAGCTTTCAGGGCTGGCACCTTTAGTGTAGGAGCAATCCCTGGACGTTCGCAATTTCGGTGTCGAGCTCTGGCCAGATTGAGCAGGAGAGGCTGTGTACGTTGGAAGTTTTAGTAGGCTAAACAAGTTCAGAGGCCAAGTGTTTGTGGTTCGTTTGAGAGGTTACCAGTGGGAGATGAGGACCAGCAAGAGCTTTCAGGGCTGGCACCTATAGTGTAGGAGCAATCGCTGGACGTTCGCAATTTCGGTGTTGAATTTTGGCCAGATTGAGCAGGGGAGGGAGTGTACGTTGGAAGTTTTAGTAGCCTAGACAAGTTCAGAGGCCAAGTGTTTGTGGTTCGTTTCAGAGGTTACCAGTGGGAGATGAGGACCAGCAAGAGCTTTCAGGGCTGGCACCTATAGTGTAGGAGCAATCGCTGGACTTTCGCAATTTCGGTGTTGAATTTCGGGCAGATTGAGCAGGGTAGGGAGTGTACGTTGGAAGTTTTAGTAGGCTAAACAAGTTCAGAGGCCAAGTGTTTGTGGTTCGTTTGAGAGGTTACCAGTGGGAGATGAGGACCAGCAAGAGCTTTCAGGGCTGGCACCTTTAGTGTAGGAGCAATCGCCGGACGTTCGCAATTTCGGTGTTGAGCTCTGGCCAGATTGAGCAGGAGAGGCTGTGTACGTTGGAAGTTTTAGTAGGCTAAAGAAGTTCAGAGCCCAAGTGTTTGTGGTTCGTTTGAGAGGTTACCAGTGGGAGATGAGGACCAGCAAGAGCTTTCAGGGCTGGCACCTTTAGTGTAGGAGCAATCACTGCACGTTCGCAATTTCGGTGTTGAGCTCTGGCCAGATTGAGCAGGAGAGGGAGTGTACGTTGGAAGTTTTAGTAGGCTAAACAAGTTCAGAGGCCAAGTGTTTGTGGTTCGTTTGAGGGTTACCAGTGGGAGATGAGGACCAGCAAGAGCTTTCAGGGCTGGCACCTTTAGTGTAGGAGCAATCGCTGGACGTTCGCAATTTCGGTGTTGAATTTTGGCCAGATTGAGCAGGAGAGGCTGTGTACGTTGGAAGTTTTAGTAGGCTAAACAAGTTCAGAGCCCAAGTGTTTGTGGTTCGTTTGAGAGGTTACCAGTGGGAGATGAGGACCAGCAAGAGCTTTCAGGGCTGGCACCTTTAGTGTAGGAGCAATCGCCGGACGTTCGCAATTTCGGTGTTGAATTTTGGCCAGATTGAGCAGGAGAGGCTGTGTACGTTGGAAGTTTTAGTAGCCTAAACAAGTTCAGAGGCCAAGTGTTTGTGGTTCGTTTGAGAGGTTACCAGTGGGAGATGAGGACCAGCAAGAGCTTTCAGGGCTGGCACCTTTAGTGTAGGAGCAATCGCTGGACGTTCGCAATTTCGGTGTTGAGCTCTGGCCAGATTGAGCAGGAGAGGCTGTGTACGTTGGAAGTTTTAGTAGGCTAAACAAGTTCAGAGGCCAAGTGTTTGTGGTTCGTTTGAGAGGTTACCAGTGGGAGATGAGGACCAGCAAGAGCTTTCAGGGCTGGCACCTTTAGTGTAGGAGCAATCGCTGGACGTTCGCAATTTCGGTGTTGAATTTTGGCCAGATTGAACAGGAGAGGCTGTGTACGTTGGAAGTTTTAGTAGGCTAAACAAGTTCAGAGGCCAAGTGTTTGTGGTTCGTTTGAGAGGTTACCAGTGGGCGATGAGGACCAGCAAGAGCTTTCAGGGCTGGCACCTATAGTGTAGGAGCAATCGCCGGACGTTCGCAATTTCGGTGTTGAATTTTGGGCAGATTGAGCAGGAGAGGCTGTGTACGTTGGAAGTTTTAGTAGGCTAATCAAGTTCAGAGGCCAAGTGTTTGTGGTTCGTTTGAGAGGTTACCAGTGGGAGATGAGGACCAGCAAGAGCTTTCAGGGCTGGCACCTTTAGTGTAGGAGCAATCGCTGGACGTTCGCAATTTCGGTGTTGAATTTTGGCCAGATTGAACAGGAGAGGCTGTGTACGTTGGAAGTTTTAGTAGGCTAAACAAGTTCAGAGGCCAAGTGTTTGTGGTTCGTTTGAGAGGTTACCAGTGGGCGATGAGGACCAGCAAGAGCTTTCAGGGCTGGCACCTTTAGTGTAGGAGCAATCGCCGGACGTTCGCAATTTCGGTGTTGAATTTTGGGCAGATTGAGCAGGAGAGGCTGTGTACGTTGGAAGTTTTAGTAGGCTAATCAAGTTCAGAGGCCAAGTGTTTGTGGTTCGTTTGAGAGGTTACCAGTGGGAGATGAGGACCAGCAAGAGCTTTCAGGGCTGGCACCTTTAGTGTAGGAGCAATCGCTGGACGTTCGCAATTTCGGTGTTGAGCTCTGGCCAGATTGAGCAGGAGAGGCTGTGTACATTGGAAGTTTTAGTAGGCTAAACAAGTTCAGAGGCCAAGTGTTTGTGGTTCGTTTGAGAGGTTACCAGTGGGAGATGAGGACCAGCAAGAGCTTTCAGGGCTGGCACCTTTAGTGTAGGAGCAATCGCTGGACGTTCACAATTTCGGGTTTGAATTTTGGCCAGATTGAACAGGAGAGGCTGTGTACGTTGGAAGTTTTAATAGCCTAAACAAGTTCAGAGCCCAAGTGTTTGTGGTTCGTTTGAGAGGTTACCAGTGGGAGATGAGGACCAGCAAGAGCTTTCAGGGCTGGCACCTTTAGTGTAGGAGCAATCGCTGGACGTTCGCAATTTTGGTGTTGAGCTCTGGCCAGATTGAACAGGAGAGGCTGTGTACGTTGGAAGTTTTAGTAGCCTAAACAAGTTCAGAGGCCAAGTGTTTGTGGTTCGTTTGAGAGGTTACCAGTGGGAGATGAGGACCAGCAAGAGCTTTCAGGGCTGGCACCTTTAGTATAGGAGCAATCGCCGGACGTTCGCAATTTCGGTGTGAGCTCTGGCCAGATTGAGCAGGAGAGGCTGTGTACGTTGGAAGTTTTAGTAGGCTAAACAAGTTCAGAGGCCAAGTGTTTGTGGTTCGTTTGAGAGGTTACCAGTGGGAGATGAGGACCAGCAAGAGCTTTCAGGGCTGGCACCTTTAGTGTAGGAGCAATTGCCGGACGTTCGCAATTTCGGTGTTGAATTTTGGCCAGATTGAACAGGAGAGGCTGTGTACGTTGGAAGTTTTAGTAGGCTAAACAAGTTCAGAGGCCAAGTGTTTGTGGTTCGTTTGAGAGGTTACCAGTGGGAGATGAGGACCAGCAAGAGCTTTCAGGGCTGGCACCTTTAGTGTAGGAGCAATTGCCGGACGTTCGCAATTTCGGTGTTGAATTTTGGCCAGATTGAACAGGAGAGGCTGTGTACGTTGGAAGTTTTAGTAGGCTAAACAAGTTCAGAGGCCAAGTGTTTGTGGTTCGTTTGAGAGGTTACCAGTGGGAGATGAGGACCAGCAAGAGCTTTCAGGGCTGGCACCTATAGTGTAGGAGCAATCGCTGGACGTTCGCAATTTCGGTGTTGAATTTTGGCCAGATTGAGCAGGGGAGGGAGTGTACGTTGGAAGTTTTAGTAGCCTAGACAAGTTCAGAGGCCAAGTGTTTGTGGTTCGTTTCAGAGGTTACCAGTGGGAGATGAGGACCAGCAAGAGCTTTCAGGGCTGGCACCTTTAGTGTAGGAGCAATCGCTGGACGTTCGCAATTTCGGTGTTGAATTTCGGGCAGATTGAGCAGGGTAGGGAGTGTACGTTGGAAGTTTTAGTAGGCTAAACAAGTTCAGAGGCCAAGTGTTTGTGGTTCGTTTGAGAGGTTACCAGTGGGAGATGAGGACCAGCAAGAGCTTTCAGGGCTGGCACCTTTAGTGTAGGAGCAATCGCCGGACGTTCGCAATTTCGGTGTTGAGCTCTGGCCAGATTGAGCAGGAGAGGCTGTGTACGTTGCAAGTTTTAGTAGGCTAAAGAAGTTCAGAGGCCAAGTGTTTGTGGTTCGTTTGAGAGGTTACCAGTGGGAGATGAGGACCAGCAAGAGCTTTCAGGGCTGGCACCTTTAGTGTAGGAGCAATCACTGCACGTTCGCAATTTCGGTGTTGAGCTCTGGCCAGATTGAGCAGGAGAGGGAGTGTACGTTGGAAGTTTTACTAGGCTAAACAAGTTCAGAGGCCAAGTGTTTGTGGTTCGTTTGAGAGGTTACCAGTGGGAGATGAGGACCAGCAAGAGCTTTCAGGGCTGGCACCTTTAGTGTAGGAGCAATCGCCGGACGTTCGCAATTTCGGTGTTGAGCTCTGGCCAGATTGAGCAGGAGAGGCTGTGTACGTTGGAAGTTTTAGTAGGCTAAACAAGTTCAGAGCCCAAGTGTTTGTGGTTCGTTTGAGAGGTTACCAGTGGGATATGAGGACCAGCAAGAGCTTTCAGGGCTGGCACCATTAGTGTAGGAGCAATCGCCGGACATTCGCAATTTCGGTTTTGAATTTTGGCCAGATTGAACAGGAGAGGCTGTGTACGTTGGAAGTTTTAGTAGGCTAAACAAGTTCAGAGCCCAAGTGTTTGTGGTTCGTTTGAGAGGTTACCAGTGGGAGATGAGGACCAGCAAGAGCTTTCAGGGCTGGCACCTTTAGTGTAGGAGCAATCGCTGGACGTTCGCAATTTCGGTGTTGAGCTCTATCAGATTGAACAGGAGAGGCTGTGTACGTTGGAAGTTTTAGTAGGCTAAACAAGTTCAGAGGCCAAGTGTTTGTGGTTCGTTTGAGAGGTTACCAGTGGGAGATGAGGACCAGCAAGAGCTTTCAGGGCTGGCACCTTTAGTGTAGGAGCAATCGCTGGACGTTCGCAATTTCGGTGTTGAGCTCTATCAGATTGAACAGGAGAGGCTGTGTACGTTGGAAGTTTTAGTAGGCTAAACAAGTTCAGAGGCCAAGTGTTTGTGGTTCGTTTGAGAGGTTACCAGTGGGAGATGAGGACCAGCAAGAGCTTTCAGGGCTGGCACCTTTAGTGTAGGAGCAATCGCTGGACGTTCGCAATTTCGGTGTTGAGCTCTGGCCAGATTGAGCAGGAGAGGCTGTGTACGTTGGAAGTTTTACTAGCCTAAACAAGTTCAGAGCCCAAGTGTTTGTGGTTCGTTTGAGAGGTTACCAGTGGGAGATGAGGACCAGCAAGAGCTTTCAGGGCTGGCACCTTTAGTGTAGGAGCAATCCCTGGACGTTCGCAATTTCGGTGTTGAGCTCTGGCCAGATTGAGCAGGAGAGGCTGTGTACGTTGGAAGTTTTAGTAGGCTAAACAAGTTCAGAGGCCAAGTGTTTGTGGTTCGTTTGAGAGGTTACCAGTGGGAGATGAGGACCAGCAAGAGCTTTCAGGGCTGGCACCTTTAGTGTAGGAGCAATCGCCGGACGTTCGCAATTTCGGTGTTGAATTTTGGCCAGATTGAGCAGGAGAGGCTGTGTACGTTGGAAGTTTTAGTAGGCTAAACAAGTTCAGAGCCCAAGTGTTTGTGGTTCGTTTGAGAGGTTACCAGTGGGAGATGAGGACCAGCAAGAGCTTTCAGGGCTGGCACCTATAGTGTAGGAGCAATCGCTGGACGTTCGCAATTTCGGTGTTGAATTTTTGCCAGATTGAGCTGGGGAGGCTGTGTACGTTGGAAGTTTTAGTAGGCTAAACAAGTTCAGAGGCCAAGTGTTTGTGGTTCGTTTGAGAGGTTACCAGTGGGAGATGAGGACCAGCAAGAGCTTTCAGGGCTGGCACCATTAGTGTAGGAGCAATCGCCGGACATTCGCAATTTCGGTTTTGAATTTTGGCCAGATTGAGCAGGAGAGGCTGTGTACGTTGGAAGTTTTAGTAGGCTAAACAAGTTCAGAGGCCAAGTGTTTGTGGTTCGTTTGAGAGGTTACCAGTGGGAGATGAGGACCAGCAAGAGCTTTCAGGGCTGGCACCTTTAGTGTAGGAGCAATCGCTGGACGTTCGCAATTTCGGTGTTGAATTTTGGCCAGATTGAGCAGGGGAGGGAGTGTACGTTGGAAGTTTTAGTAGGCTAAACAAGTTCAGAGGCCAAGTGTTTGTGGTTCGTTTGAGAGGTTACCAGTGGGAGATGAGGACCAGCAAGAGCTTTCAGGGCTGGCACCTTTAGTGTAGGAGCAATCGCTGGATGTTCGCAATTTCGGTGTTGAATTTTGGCCAGATTGAGCAGGAGAGGCTGTGTACGTTGGAAGTTTTAGTAGGCTAAACAAGTTCAGAGCCCAAGTGTTTGTGGTTCGTTTGAGAGGTTACCAGTGGGAGATGAGGACCAGCAAGAGCTTTCAGGGCTGGCACCTTTAGTGTAGGAGCAATCGCCGGACGTTCGCAATTTCGGTGTTGAGCTCTGGCCAGATTGAGCAGGAGAGGCTGTGTACGTTGGAAGTTTTAGTAGGCTAAACAAGTTCAGAGGCCAAGTGTTTGTGGTTCGTTTGAGAGGTTACCAGTGGGAGATGAGGACCAGCAAGAGCTTTCAGGGCTGGCACCTTTAGTGTAGGAGCAATCGCCGGACGTTCGCAATTTCGGTTTTGAATTTTGGCCAGATTGAACAGGAGAGGCTGTGTACGTTGGAAGTTTTAGTAGGCTAAACAAGTTCAGAGGCCAAGTGTTTGTGGTTCGTTTGAGAGGTTACCAGTGGGAGATGAGGACCAGCAAGAGCTTTCAGGGCTGGCACCTTTAGTGTAGGAGCAATCGCCGGACGTTCGCAATTTCGGTGTTGAGCTCTGGCCAGATTGAGCAGGAGAGGCTGTGTACGTTGGAAGTTTTAGTAGCCTAAACAAGTTCAGAGGCCAAGTGTTTGTGGTTCGTTTGAGAGGTTACCAGTGGGAGATGAGGACCAGCAAGAGCTTTCAGGGCTGGCACCTTTAGTGTAGGAGCAATCGCCGGACGTTCGCAATTTCGGTTTTGAATTTTGGCCAGATTGAACAGGAGAGGCTGTGTACGTTGGAAGTTTTTAGTAGGCTAAACAAGTTCAGAGGCCAAGTGTTTGTGGTTCGTTTGAGAGGTTACCAGTGGGAGATGAGGACCAGCAAGAGCTTTCAGGGCTGGCACCTTTAGTGTAGGAGCAATCGCTGGACGTTCGCAATTTCGGTGTTGAGCTCTGGCCAGATTGAGCAGGAGAGGCTGTGTACGTTGGAAGTTTTAGTAGGCTAAACAAGTTCAGAGGCCAAGTGTTTGTGGTTCGTTTGAGAGGTTACCAGTGGGAGATGAGGACCAGCAAGAGCTTTCAGGGCTGGCACCTTTAGTGTAGGAGCAATCGCTGGACGTTCGCAATTTCGGTGTTGAATTTTGGCCAGATTGAACAGGAGAGGCTGTGTACGTTGGAAGTTTTAGTAGGCTAAACAAGTTCAGAGGCCAAGTGTTTGTGGTTCGTTTGAGAGGTTACCAGTGGGCGATGAGGACCAGCAAGAGCTTTCAGGGCTGGCACCTTTAGTGTAGGAGCAATCGCCGGACGTTCGCAATTTCGGTGTTGAATTTTGGCCAGATTGAGCAGGAGAGGCTGTGTACGTTGGAAGTTTTCGTAGGCTAATCAAGTTCAGAGCCCAAGTGTTTGTGGTTCGTTTGAGAGGTTACCAGTGGGAGATGAGGACCAGCAAGAGCTTTCAGGGCTGGCACCTTTAGTGTAGGAGCAATCGCTGGACGTTCACAATTTCGGGTTTGAATTTTGGCCAGATTGAACAGGAGAGGCTGTGTACGTTGGAAGTTTTAATAGCCTAAACAAGTTCAGAGCCCAAGTGTTTGTGGTTCGTTTGAGAGGTTACCAGTGGGAGATGAGGACCAGCAAGAGCTTTCAGGGCTGGCACCTTTAGTGTAGGAGCAATCGCTGGACGTTCGCAATTTCGGTGTTGAGCTCTGGCCAGATTGAGCAGGAGAGGCTGTGTACGTTGGAAGTTTTAGTAGCCTAAACAAGTTCAGAGGCCAAGTGTTTGTGGTTCGTTTGAGAGGTTACCAGTGGGAGATGAGGACCAGCAAGAGCTTTCAGGGCTGGCACCTTTAGTGTAGGAGCAATCGCTGGACGTTCGCAATTTCGGTGTTGAGCTCTGGCCAGATTGAGCAGGAGAGGCTGTGTACGTTGGAAGTTTTAGTAGGCTAAACAAGTTCAGAGGCCAAGTGTTTGTGGTTCGTTTGAGAGGTTACCAGTGGGAGATGAGGACCAGCAAGAGCTTTCAGGGCTGGCACCTATAGTGTAGGAGCAATCGCTGGACGTTCGCAATTTCGGTGTTGAATTTTGGCCAGATTGAGCAGGGGAGGGAGTGTACGTTGGAAGTTTTAGTAGCCTAAACAAGTTCAGAGGCCAAGTGTTTGTGGTTCGTTTCAGAGGTTACCAGTGGGAGATGAGGACCAGCAAGAGCTTTCAGGGCTGGCACCTATAGTGTAGGAGCAATCGCTGGACGTTCGCAATTTCGGTGTTGAATTTCGGGCAGATTGAGCAGGGTAGGGAGTGTACGTTGGAAGTTTTAGTAGGCTAAACAAGTTCAGAGGCCAAGTGTTTGTGGTTCGTTTGAGAGGTTACCAGTGGGAGATGAGGACCAGCAAGAGCTTTCAGGGCTGGCACCTTTAGTGTAGGAGCAATCGCTGGACGTTCGCAATTTCGGTGTTGTGCTCTGGCCAGATTGAGCAGGAGAGGCTGTGTACGTTGGAAGTTTTAGTAGGCTAAACAAGTTCAGAGGCCAAGTGTTTGTGGTTCGTTTGAGAGGTTACCAGTGGGAGATGAGGACCAGCAAGAGCTTTCAGGGCTGGCACCTTTAGTGTAGGAGCAATCGCTGGACGTTCGCAATTTCGGTGTTGAGCTCTGGCCAGATTGAGCAGGAGAGGCTGTGTACGTTGGAAGTTTTAGTAGGCTAAACAAGTTCAGAGCCCAAGTGTTTGTGGTTCATTTGAGAGGTTACCAGTGGGAGATGAGGACCAGCAAGAGCTTTCAGGGCTGGCACCTATAGTGTAGGAGCAATCGCTGGACGTTCGCAATTTCGGTGTTGAATTTTTGCCAGATTGAGCAGGGGAGGCTGTGTACGTTGGAAGTTTTAGTAGGCTAAACAAGTTCAGAGCCCAAGTGTTTGTGGTTCGTTTGAGAGGTTACCAGTGGGAGATGAGGACCAGCAAGAGCTTTCAGGGCTTGGCACCATTAGTGTAGGAGCAATCGCCGGACATTCGCAATTTCGGTTTTGAATTTTGGCCAGATTGAACAGGAGAGGCTGTGTACGTTGGAAGTTTTAGTAGGCTAAACAAGTTCAGAGGCCAAGTGTTTGTGGTTCGTTTGAGAGGTTACCAGTGGGAGATGAGGACCAGCAAGAGCTTTCAGGGCTGGCACCTTTAGTGTAGGAGCAATCGCTGGACGTTCGCAATTTCGGTGTTGAGCTCTATCAGATTGAACAGGAGAGGCTGTGTACGTTGGAAGTTTTAGTAGGCTAAACAAGTTCAGAGGCCAAGTGTTTGTGGTTCGTTTGAGAGGTTACCAGTGGGAGATGAGGACCAGCAAGAGCTTTCAGGGCTGGCACCTTTAGTGTAGGAGCAATCGCTGGACGTTCGCAATTTCGGTGTTGAGCTCTGGCCAGATTGAGCAGGAGAGGCTGTGTACGTTGGAAGTTTTAGTAGGCTAAACAAGTTCAGAGGCCAAGTGTTTGTGGTTCGTTTGAGAGGTTACCAGTGGGAGATAAGGACCAGCAAGAGATTTCAGGGCTGGCACCTTTAGTGTAGGAGCAATCCCTGGACGTTCGCAATTTCGGTGTCGAGCTCTGGCCAGATTGAGCAGGAGAGGCTGTGTACGTTGGAAGTTTTAGTAGGCTAAACAAGTTCAGAGGCCAATTGTTTGTGGTTCGTTTGAGAGGTTACCAGTGGGAGATGAGGACCAGCAAGAGCTTTCAGGGCTTGCACCTTTAGTGTAGGAGCAATCGCCGGACGTTCGCAATTTCGGTGTTGAATTTTGGCCAGATTGAGCAGGAGAGGCTGTGTACGTTGGAAGTTTTAGTAGGCTAAACAAGTTCAGAGGCCAAGTGTTTGTGGTTCGTTTGAGAGGTTACCAGTGGGAGATGAGGACCAGCAAGAGCTTTCAGGGCTGGCACCTATAGTGTAGGAGCAATCGCTGGACGTTCGCAATTTCGGTGTTGAATTTTTGCCAGATTGAGCAGGGGAGGCTGTGTACGTTGGAAGTTTTAGTAGGCTAAACAAGTTCAGAGGCCAAGTGTTTGTGGTTCGTTTGAGAGGTTACCAGTGGGAGATGAGGACCAGCAAGAGCTTTCAGGGCTGGCACCTTTAGTGTAGGAGCAATCGCCGGACATTCGCAATTTCGGTTTTGAATTTTGGCCAGATTGAGCAGGAGAGGCTGTGTACGTTGGAAGTTTTAGTAGGCTAAACAAGTTCAGAGGCCAAGTGTTTGTGGTTCGTTTGAGAGGTTACCAGTGGGAGATGAGGACCAGCAAGAGCTTTCAGGGCTGGCACCTTTAGTGTAGGAGCAATCGCTGGACGTTCGCAATTTCGGTGTTGAGCTCTATCAGATTGAACAGGAGAGGCTGTGTACGTTGGAAGTTTTAGTAGGCTAAACAAGTTCAGAGGCCAAGTGTTTGTGGTTCGTTTGAGAGGTTACCAGTGGGAGATGAGGACCAGCAAGAGCTTTCAGGGCTGGCACCTTTAGTGTAGGAGCAATCGCTGGACGTTCGCAATTTCGGTGTTGAGCTCTGGCCAGATTGAGCAGGAGAGGCTGTGTACGTTGGAAGTTTTAGTAGGCTAAACAAGTTCAGAGCCCAAGTGTTTGTGGTTCGTTTGAGAGGTTACCAGTGGGAGATGAGGACCAGCAAGAGCTTTCAGGGCTGGCACCTATAGTGTAGGAGCAATCGCTGGACGTTCGCAATTTCGGTGTTGAATTTTGGCCAGATTGAGCAGTGGAGGGAGTGTACGTTGGAAGTTTTAGTAGGCTAAACAAGTTCAGAGGCCAAGTGTTTGTGGTTCGTTTGAGAGGTTACCAGTGGGAGATGAGGACCAGCAAGAGCTTTCAGGGCTGGCACCTTTAGTGTAGGAGCAATCGCTGGACGTTCGCAATTTCGGTGTTGAGCTCTGGCCAGATTGAGCAGGAGAGGCTGTGTACGTTGGAAGTTTTAGTAGGCTAAACAAGTTCAGAGGCCAAGTGTTTGTGGTTCGTTTGAGAGGTTACCAGTGGGAGATAAGGACCAGCAAGAGCTTTCAGGGCTGGCACCTTTAGTGTAGGAGCAATCGCCGGACGTTCGCAATTTCGGTTTTGAATTTTGGCCAGATTGAACAGGAGAGGCTGTGTACGTTGGAAGTTTTAGTAGGCTAAACAAGTTCAGAGCCCAAGTGTTTGTGGTTCGTTTGAGAGGTTACCAGTGGGAGATGAGGACCAGCAAGAGCTTTCAGGGCTGGCACCTTTAGTGTAGGAGCAATCGCCGGACGTTCGCAATTTCGGTGTTGAGCTCTGGCCAGATTGAGCAGGAGAGGCTGTGTACGTTGGAAGTTTTAGTAGGCTAAACAAGTTCAGAGGCCAAGTGTTTGTGGTTCCTTTGAGAGGTTACCAGTGGGAAATGAGGACCAGCAAGAGCTTTCAGGGCTGGCACCTTTAGTGTAGGAACAATCACTGGACGTTCGCAATTTCAGTGTTGAGCTCTGGCCAGATTGAGCAGGAGAGGCTGTGTACGTTGGAAGTTTTAGTAGGCTAAACAAGTTCAGAGGCCAAGTGTTTGTGGTTCGTTTGAGAGGTTACCAGTGGGAGATGAGGACCAGCAAGAGCTTTCAGGTCTGGCACCTTTAGTGTAGGAGCAATCGCTGGACGTTCGCAATTTCGGTGTTGAATTTTGGCCAGATTGAACAGGAGAGGCTGTGTACGTTGGAAGTTTTAGTAGGCTAAACAAGTTCAGAGGCCAAGTGTTTGTGGTGCGTTTGAGAGGTTACCAGTGGGCGATGAGGACCAGCAAGAGCTTTCAGGGCTGGCACCTTTAGTGTAGGAGCAATCGCCGGACGTTCGCAATTTCGGTGTTGAATTTTGGGCAGATTGAGCAGGAGAGGCTGTGTACGTTGGAAGTTTTAGTAGGCTAATCAAGTTCAGAGCCCAAGTGTTTGTGGTTCGTTTGAGAGGTTACCAGTGGGAGATGAGGACCAGCAAGAGCTTTCAGGGCTGGCACCTTTAGTGTAGGAGCAATCGCTGGACGTTCGCAATTTCGGTGTTGAGCTCTGGCCAGATTGAGCAGGAGAGGCTGTGTACATTGGACGTTTTAGTAGCCTAAACAAGTTCAGAGGCCAAGTGTTTGTCGTTCGTTTGAGAGGTTACCAGTGGGAGATGAGGACCAGCAAGAGCTTTCAGGGCTGGCACCTTTAGTGTAGGAGCAATCGCTGGACGTTCACAATTTCGGTGTCGAGCTCTGGCCAGATTGAGCAGGAGAGGCTGTGTACGTTGGAAGTTTTAGTAGGCTAAACAAGTTCAGAGGCCAAGTGTTTGTGGTTCGTTTGAGAGGTTACCAGTGGGAGATGAGGACCAGCAAGAGCTTTCAGGGCTGGCACCTTTAGTGTAGGAGCAATCGCTGGACGTTCGCAATTTCGGTGTTGAGCTCTGGCCAGATTGAGCAGGAGAGGCTGTGTACGTTGGAAGTTTTAGTAGGCTAAACAAGTTCAGAGGCCAAGTGTTTGTGGTTCGTTTGAGAGGTTACCAGTGGGAGATGAGGACCAGCAAGAGCTTTCAGGGCTGGCACCTTTAGTGTAGGAGCAATTGCCGGACGTTCGCAATTTCGGTGTTGAATTTTGGCCAGATTGAACAGGAGAGGCTGTGTACGTTGGAAGTTTTAGTAGGCTAAACAAGTTCAGAGGCCAAGTGTTTGTGGTTCGTTTGAGAGGTTACCAGTGGGAGATGAGGACCAGTAAGAGCTTTCAGGGCTGGCACCTTTAGTGTAGGAGCAATCGCTGGACGTTCGCAATTTCGGTGTTGAGCTCTGGCCAGATTGAGCAGGAGAGGCTGTGTACGTTGGAAGTTTTAGTAGGCTAAACAAGTTCAGAGGCCAAGTGTTTGTGGTTCGTTTGAGAGGTTACCAGTGGGAGATGAGGACCAGCAAGAGCTTTCAGGGCTGGCACCTATAGTGTAGGAGCAATCGCTGGACGTTCGCAATTTCGGTGTTGAATTTCGGGCAGATTGAGCAGGGTAGGGAGTGTACGTTGGAAGTTTTAGTAGGCTAAACAAGTTCAGAGCCCAAGTGTTTGTGGTTCGTTTGAGAGGTTCCCAGTGGGAGATGAGGACCAGCAAGAGCTTTCAGGGCTGGCACCTTTAGTGTAGGAGCAATCGCCGGACGTTCGCAATTTCGGTGTTGAGCTCTGGCCAGATTGAGCAGGAGAGGCTGTGTACGTTGCAAGTTTTAGTAGGCTAAAGAAGTTCAGAGCCCAAGTGTTTGTGGTTCGTTTGAGAGGTTACCAGTGGGAGATGAGGACCAGCAAGAGCTTTCAGGGCTGGCACCTTTAGTGTAGGAGCAATCGCTGGACGTTCGCAATTTCGGTGTTGAGCTCTGGCCAGATTGAGCAGGAGAGGCTGTGTACGTTGGAAGTTTTAGTAGGCTAAACAAGTTCAGAGGCCAAGTGTTTGTGGTTCATTTGAGAGGTTACCAGTGGGAGATGAGGACCAGCAAGAGCTTTCAGGGCTGGCACCTTTAGTGTAGGAGCAATCGCTGGACGTTCGCAATTTCGGTGTTGAGCTCTGGCCAGATTGAGCAGGAGAGGCTGTGTACGTTGGAAGTTTTAGTAGGCTAAACAAGTTCAGAGGCCAAGTGTTTGTGGTTCGTTTGAGAGGTTACCAGTGGGAGATGAGGACCAGCAAGAGCTTTCAGGGCTGGCACCTTTAGTATAGGACCAATCGCCGGACGTTCGCAATTTCGGTGTCGAGCTCTGGCCAGATTGAGCAGGAGAGGCTGTGTACGTTGGAAGTTTTAGTAGGCTAAACAAGTTCAGAGGCCAAGTGTTTGTGCTTCGTTTGAGAGGTTACCAGTGGGAGATGAGGACCAGCAAGAGCTTTCAGGGCTGGCACCTTTAGTGTAGGAGCAATCGCCGGACGTTCGCAATTTCGGTGTTGAGCTCTGGCCAGATTGAGCAGGAGAGGCTGTGTACGTTGGAAGTTTTAGGAGGCTAAACAAGTTCAGAGGCCAAGTGTTTGTGGTTCGTTTGAGAGGTTACCAGTGGGAGATGAGGACCAGCAAGAGCTTTCAGGGCTGGCACCTTTAGTGTAGGAGCAATCGCCGGACGTTCGCAACTTCGGTGTTGAATTTTGGCCAGATTGAACAGGAGAGGCTGTATACGTTGGAAGTTTTAGTAGGCTAAACAAGTTCAGAGGCCAAGTGTTTGTGGTTCGTTTGAGAGGTTACCAGTGGGAGATGAGGACCAGCAAGAGCTTTCAGGGCTGGCACCTTTAGTGTAGGAGCAATCGCCGGACGTTCGCAATTTCGGTGTTGAGCTCTGGCCAGATTGAGCAGGAGAGGCTGTGTACGTTGGAAGTTTTAGTAGGCTAAACAAGTTCAGAGCCCAAGTGTTTGTGGTTCGTTTGAGAGGTTACCAGTGGGAGATGAGGACCAGCAAGAGCTTTCAGGGCTGGCACCTTTAGTGTAGGAGCAATCGCCGGACGTTCGCAATTTCGGTGTTGAGCTCTGGCCAGATTGAGCAGGAGAGGCTGTGTACGTTGGAAGTTTTAGTAGCCTAAACAAGTTCAGAGGCCAAGTGTTTGTGGTTCGTTTGAGAGGTTACCAGTGGGACATGAGGACCAGCAAGAGCTTTCAGGGCTGGCACCTTTAGTGTAGGAGCAATCGCTGGACGTTCGCAATTTCGGTGTTGAGCTCTGGCCAGATTGAGCAGGAGAGGCTGTGTACGTTGGAAGTTTTAGTAGGCTAAACAAGTTCAGAGGCCAAGTGTTTGTGGTTCGTTTGAGAGGTTACCAGTGGGAGATGAGGACCAGCAAGAGCTTTCAGGGCTGGCACCTTTAGTGTAGGAGCAATCGCCGGACGTTCGCAATTTCGGTGTTGAATTTTGGCCAGATTGAACAGGAGAGGCTGTATACGTTGGAAGTTTTAGTAGGCTAAACAAGTTCAGAGGCCAAGTGTTTGTGGTTCGTTTGAGAGGTTACCAGTGGGAGATGAGGACCAGCAAGAGCTTTCAGGGCTGGCACCATTAGTGTAGGAGCAATCGCCGGACGTTCGCAATTTCGGTGTTGAATTTTGGCCAGATTGAACAGGAGAGGCTGTATACGTTGGAAGTTTTAGTAGGCTAAACAAGTTCAGAGGCCAAGTGTTTGTGGTTCGTTTGAGAGGTTACCAGTGGGAGATGAGGACCAGCAAGAGCTTTCAGGGCTGGCACCTTTAGTGTAGGAGCAATCGCTGGACGTTCGCAATTTCGGTGTTGAGCTCTGGCCAGATTGAGCAGGAGAGGCTGTGTACGTTGGAAGTTTTAGTAGGCTAAACAAGTTCAGAGGCCAAGTGTTTGTGGTTCGTTTGAGAGGTTACCAGTGGGAGATGAGGACCAGCAAGAGCTTTCAGGGCTGGCACCTTTAGTGTAGGAGCAATCGCCGGACGTTCGCAATTTCGGTGTTGAATTTTGGCCAGATTGAACAGGAGAGGCTGTATACGTTGGAAGTTTTAGTAGGCTAAACAAGTTCAGAGGCCAAGTGTTTGTGGTTCGTTTGAGAGGTTACCAGTGGGAGATGAGGACCAGCAAGAGCTTTCAGGGCTGGCACCTATAGTGTAGGAGCAATCGCCGGACGTTCGCAATTTCGGTGTCGAGCTCTGGCCAGATTGAGCAGGAGAGGCTGTGTACGTTGGAAGTTTTAGTAGGCTAAACAAGTTCAGAGGCCAATTGTTTGTGGTTCGTTTGAGAGGTTACCAGTGGGAGATGAGGACCAGCAAGAGCTTTCAGGGCTGGCACCTTTAGTGTAGGAGCAATCGCCGGACGTTCGCAATTTCGGTGTTGAGCTCTGGCCAGATTGAGCAGGAGAGGCTGTGTACGTTGGAAGTTTTAGGAGGCTAAACAAGTTCAGAGGCCAAGTGTTTGTGGTTCGTTTGAGAGGTTACCAGTGGGAGATGAGGACCAGCAAGAGCTTTCAGGGCTGGCACCTTTAGTGTAGGAGCAATCGCTGGACGTTCGCAATTTCGGTGTCGAGCTCTGGCCAGATTGAGCAGGAGAGGCTGTGTACGTTGGAAGTTTTAGTAGGCTAAACAAGTTCAGAGGCCAAGTGTTTGTGCTTCGTTTGAGAGGTTACCAGTGGGAGATGAGGACCAGCAAGAGCTTTCAGGGCTGGCACCTTTAGTGTAGGAGCAATCGCCGGACGTTCGCAATTTCGGTGTTGAGCTCTGGCCAGATTGAGCAGGAGAGGCTGTGTACGTTGGAAGTTTTAGGAGGCTAAACAAGTTCAGAGGCCAAGTGTTTGTGGTTCGTTTGAGAGGTTACCAGTGGGAGATGAGGACCAGCAAGAGCTTTCAGGGCTGGCACCTTTAGTGTAGGAGCAATCGCCGGACGTTCGCAACTTCGGTGTTGAATTTTGGCCAGATTGAACAGGAGAGGCTGTATACGTTGGAAGTTTTAGTAGGCTAAACAAGTTCAGAGGCCAAGTGTTTGTGGTTCGTTTGAGAGGTTACCAGTGGGAGATGAGGACCAGCAAGAGCTTTCAGGGCTGGCACCTTTAGTGTAGGAGCAATCGCCGGACGTTCGCAATTTCGGTGTTGAGCTCTGGCCAGATTGAGCAGGAGAGGCTGTGTACGTTGGAAGTTTTAGTAGGCTAAACAAGTTCAGAGCCCAAGTGTTTGTGGTTCGTTTGAGAGGTTACCAGTGGGAGATGAGGACCAGCAAGAGCTTTCAGGGCTGGCACCTTTAGTGTAGGAGCAATCGCCGGACGTTCGCAATTTCGGTGTTGAGCTCTGGCCAGATTGAGCAGGAGAGGCTGTGTACGTTGGAAGTTTTAGTAGCCTAAACAAGTTCAGAGGCCAAGTGTTTGTGGTTCGTTTGAGAGGTTACCAGTGGGACATGAGGACCAGCAAGAGCTTTCAGGGCTGGCACCTTTAGTGTAGGAGCAATCGCTGGACGTTCGCAATTTCGGTGTTGAGCTCTGGCCAGATTGAGCAGGAGAGGCTGTGTACGTTGGAAGTTTTAGTAGGCTAAACAAGTTCAGAGGCCAAGTGTTTGTGGTTCGTTTGAGAGGTTACCAGTGGGAGATGAGGACCAGCAAGAGCTTTCAGGGCTGGCACCTTTAGTGTAGGAGCAATCGCCGGACGTTCGCAATTTCGGTGTTGAATTTTGGCCAGATTGAACAGGAGAGGCTGTATACGTTGGAAGTTTTAGTAGGCTAAACAAGTTCAGAGGCCAAGTGTTTGTGGTTCGTTTGAGAGGTTACCAGTGGGAGATGAGGACCAGCAAGAGCTTTCAGGGCTGGCACCATTAGTGTAGGAGCAATCGCCGGACGTTCGCAATTTCGGTGTTGAATTTTGGCCAGATTGAACAGGAGAGGCTGTATACGTTGGAAGTTTTAGTAGGCTAAACAAGTTCAGAGGCCAAGTGTTTGTGGTTCGTTTGAGAGGTTACCAGTGGGAGATGAGGACCAGCAAGAGCTTTCAGGGCTGGCACCTTTAGTGTAGGAGCAATCGCTGGACGTTCGCAATTTCGGTGTTGAGCTCTGGCCAGATTGAGCAGGAGAGGCTGTGTACGTTGGAAGTTTTAGTAGGCTAAACAAGTTCAGAGGCCAAGTGTTTGTGGTTCGTTTGAGAGGTTACCAGTGGGAGATGAGGACCAGCAAGAGCTTTCAGGGCTGGCACCTTTAGTGTAGGAGCAATCGCCGGACGTTCGCAATTTCGGTGTTGAATTTTGGCCAGATTGAACAGGAGAGGCTGTATACGTTGGAAGTTTTAGTAGGCTAAACAAGTTCAGAGGCCAAGTGTTTGTGGTTCGTTTGAGAGGTTACCAGTGGGAGATGAGGACCAGCAAGAGCTTTCAGGGCTGGCACCTATAGTGTAGGAGCAATCGCCGGACGTTCGCAATTTCGGTGTCGAGCTCTGGCCAGATTGAGCAGGAGAGGCTGTGTACGTTGGAAGTTTTAGTAGGCTAAACAAGTTCAGAGGCCAAGTGTTTGTGGTTCGTTTGAGAGGTTACCAGTGGGAGATGAGGACCAGCAAGAGCTTTCAGGGCTGGCACCTTTAGTGTAGGAGCAATCGCCGGACGTTCGCAATTTCGGTGTTGAGCTCTGGCCAGATTGAGCAGGAGAGGCTGTGTACGTTGGAAGTTTTAGGAGGCTAAACAAGTTCAGAGGCCAAGTGTTTGTGGTTCGTTTGAGAGGTTACCAGTGGGAGATGAGGACCAGCAAGAGCTTTCAGGGCTGGCACCTTTAGTGTAGGAGCAATCGCCGGACGTTCGCAATTTCGGTGTTGAGCTCTGGCCATATTGAGCAGGAGAGTCTGTGTACGTTGGAAGTTTTAGGAGGCTAAACAAGTTCAGAGGCCAAGTGTTTGTGGTTCGTTTGAGAGGTTACCAGTGGGAGATGAGGACCAGCAAGAGCTTTCAGGGCTGGCACCTTTAGTGTAGGAGCAATCGCCGGACGTTCGCAATTTCGGTGTTGAATTTTGGTCAGATTGAACAGGAGAGGCTGTATACGTTGGAAGTTTTAGTAGGCTAAACAAGTTCAGAGGCCAAGTGTTTGTGGTTCGTTTGAGAGGTTACCAGTGGGAGATGAGGACCAGCAAGAGCTTTCAGGGCTGGCACCTATAGTGTAGGAGCAATCGCTGGACGTTCGCAATTTCGGTGTTGAATTTTGGGCAGATTGAGCAGGGGAGGGAGTGTACGTTGGAAGTTTTAGTAGGCTAAACAAGTTCAGAGGCCAAGTGTTTGTGGTTCGTTTGAGAGGTTACCAGTGGGAGATGAGGACCAGCAAGAGCTTTCAGGGCTGGCACCTTTAGTGTAGGAGCAATCGCCAGACGTTCGCAATTTCGGTGTTGAATTTTGGCCAGATTGAACAGGAGAGGCTGTATACGTTGGAAGTTTTAGTAGGCTAAACAAGTTCAGAGGCCAAGTGTTTGTGGTTCGTTTGAGAGGTTACCAGTGGGAGATGAGGACCAGCAAGAGCTTTCAGGGCTGGCAACTTTAGTGTAGGAGCAATCGCCGGACGCTCGCAATTTCGGTGTTGAATTTTGGCCAGATTGAACAGGAGAGGCTGTATACGTTGGAAGTTTTAGTAGGCTAAACAAGTTCAGAGGCCAAGTGTTTGTGGTTCGTTTGAGAGGTTACCAGTGGGAGATGAGGACCAGCAAGAGCTTTCAGGGCTGGCACCTTTAGTGTAGGAGCAATCGCCGGACGTTCGCAATTTCGGTGTTGAATTTTGGCCAGATTGAACAGGAGAGGCTGTATACGTTGGAAGTTTTAGTAGGCTAAACAAGTTCAGAGGCCAAGTGTTTGTGGTTCGTTTGAGAGGTTACCAGTGGGAGATGAGGACCAGCAAGAGCTTTCAGGGCTGGCACCTTTAGTGTAGGAGCAATCGCTGGACGTTCGCAATTTCGGTGTTGAGCTCTGGCCAGATTGAGCAGGAGAGGCTGTGTACGTTGGAAGTTTTAGTAGGCTAAACAAGTTCAGAGGCCAAGTGTTTGTGGTTCGTTTGAGAGGTTACCAGTGGGAGATGAGGACCAGCAAGAGCTTTCAGGGCTGGCACCTTTAGTGTAGGAGCAATCGCCGGACGTTCGCAATTTCGGTGTTGAGCTCTGGCCAGATTGAGCAGGAGAGGCTGTGTACGTTGGAAGTTTTAGTAGGCTAAACAAGTTCAGAGCCCAAGTGTTTGTGGTTCGTTTGAGAGGTTACCAGTGGGAGATGAGGACCAGCAAGAGCTTTCAGGGCTGGCACCTTTAGTGTAGGAGCAATCGCCGGACGTTCGCAATTTCGGTGTTGAGCTCTGGCCAGATTGAGCAGGAGAGGCTGTGTACGTTGGAAGTTTTAGTAGGCTAAACAAGTTCAGAGGCCAAGTGTTTGTGGTTCGTTTGAGAGGTTACCAGTGGGAGATGAGGACCAGCAAGAGCTTTCAGGGCTGGCACCTTTAGTGTAGGAGCAATCGCTGGACGTTCGCAATTTCGGTGTTGAGCTCTGGCCAGATTG
Source organism: Gavia stellata (assembly GCF_030936135.1). Taxonomy (NCBI): domain Eukaryota; kingdom Metazoa; phylum Chordata; class Aves; order Gaviiformes; family Gaviidae; genus Gavia; species Gavia stellata. The sequence goes on from NW_026776468.1 coordinate 52,732, forward strand.
AGCAGGAGAGGCTGTGTACGTTGGAAGTTTTAGTAGGCTAAACAAGTTCAGAGGCCAAGTGTTTGTGGTTCGTTTGAGAGGTTACCAGTGGGAGATGAGGACCAGCAAGAGCTTTCAGGGCTGGCACCTTTAGTATAGGAGCAATCGCCGGACGTTCGCAATTTCGGTGTCGAGCTCTGGCCAGATTGAGCAGGAGAGGCTGTGTACGTTGGAAGTTTTAGTAGGCTAAACAAGTTCAGAGGCCAAGTGTTTGTGGTTCGTTTGAGAGGTTACCAGTGGGAGATGAGGACCAGCAAGAGCTTTCAGGGCTGGCACCTTTAGTGTAGGAGCAATCGCCGGACGTTCGCAATTTCGGTGTTGAGCTCTGGCCAGATTGAGCAGGAGAGGCTGTGTACGTTGGAAGTTTTAGTAGGCTAAACAAGTTCAGAGGCCAAGTGTTTGTGGTTCGTTTGAGAGGTTACCAGTGGGAGATGAGGACCAGCAAGAGCTTTCAGGGCTGGCACCTTTAGTGTAGGAGCAATCGCCGGACGTTCGCAATTTCGGTGTTGAATTTTGGCCAGATTGAACAGGAGAGGCTGTATACGTTGGAAGTTTTAGTAGGCTAAACAAGTTCAGAGGCCAAGTGTTTGTGGTTCGTTTGAGAGGTTACCAGTGGGAGATGAGGACCAGCAAGAGCTTTCAGGGCTGGCACCTATAGTGTAGGAGCAATCGCCGGACGTTCGCAATTTCGGTGTCGAGCTCTGGCCAGATTGAGCAGGAGAGGCTGTGTACGTTGGAAGTTTTAGTAGGCTAAACAAGTTCAGAGGCCAAGTGTTTGTGGTTCGTTTGAGAGGTTACCAGTGGGAGATGAGGACCAGCAAGAGCTTTCAGGGCTGGCACCTATAGTGTAGGAGCAATCGCCGGACGTTCGCAATTTCGGTGTCGAGCTCTGGCCAGATTGAGCAGGAGAGGCTGTGTACGTTGGAAGTTTTAGTAGGCTAAACAAGTTCAGAGGCCAAGTGTTTGTGGTTCGTTTGAGAGGTTACCAGTGGGAGATGAGGACCAGCAAGAGCTTTCAGGGCTGGCACCTTTAGTGTAGGAGCAATCGCCGGACGTTCGCAATTTCGGTGTTGAGCTCTGGCCAGATTGAGCAGGAGAGGCTGTGTACGTTGGAAGTTTTAGGAGGCTAAACAAGTTCAGAGCCCAAGTGTTTGTGGTTCGTTTGAGAGGTTACCAGTGGGAGATGAGGACCAGCAAGAGCTTTCAGGGCTGGCACCTTTAGTGTAGGAGCAATCGCCGGACGTTCGCAATTTCGGTGTTGAATTTTGGTCAGATTGAACAGGAGAGGCTGTATACGTTGGAAGTTTTAGTAGGCTAAACAAGTTCAGAGCCCAAGTGTTTGTGGTTCGTTTGAGAGGTTACCAGTGGGAGATGAGGACCAGCAAGAGCTTTCAGGGCTGGCACCTTTAGTATAGGAGCAATCGCCGGACGTTCGCAATTTCGGTGTCGAGCTCTGGCCAGATTGAGCAGGAGAGGCTGTGTACGTTGGAAGTTTTAGTAGGCTAAACAAGTTCAGAGGCCAAGTGTTTGTGGTTCGTTTGAGAGGTTACCAGTGGGAGATGAGGACCAGCAAGAGCTTTCAGGGCTGGCACCTTTAGTGTAGGAGCAATCACCGGACGTTCGCAATTTCGGTGTTGAGCTCTGGCCAGATTGAGCAGGAGAGGCTGTGTACGTTGGAAGTTTTAGGAGGCTAAACAAGTTCAGAGGCCAAGTGTTTGTGGTTCGTTTGAGAGGTTACCAGTGGGAGATGAGGACCAGCAAGAGCTTTCAGGGCTGGCACCTTTAGTGTAGGAGCAATCGCCGGACGTTCGCAATTTCGGTGTTGAATTTTGGCCAGATTGAACAGGAGAGGCTGTATACGTTGGAAGTTTTAGTAGGCTAAACAAGTTCAGAGGCCAAGTGTTTGTGGTTCGTTTGAGAGGTTACCAGTGGGAGATGAGGACCAGCAAGAGCTTTCAGGGCTGGCACCTTTAGTGTAGGAGCAATCGCCGGACGTTCGCAATTTCGGTGTTGAGCTCTGGCCAGATTGAGCAGGAGAGGCTGTGTACGTTGGAAGTTTTAGTAGCCTAAACAAGTTCAGAGGCCAAGTGTTTGTGGTTCGTTTGAGAGGTTACCAGTGGGAGATGAGGACCAGCAAGAGCTTTCAGGGCTGGCACCTTTAGTGTAGGAGCAATTGCCGGACGTTCGCAATTTCGGTGTTGAATTTTGGCCAGATTGAACAGGAGAGGCTGTATACGTTGGAAGTTTTAGTAGGCTAAACAAGTTCAGAGGCCAAGTGTTTGTGGTTCGTTTGAGAGGTTACCAGTGGGAGATGAGGACCAGCAAGAGCTTTCAGGGCTGGCACCTTTAGTGTAGGAGCAATCGCTGGACGTTCGCAATTTCGGTGTTGAATTTTGGCCAGATTGAACAGGAGAGGCTGTATACGTTGGAAGTTTTAGTAGGCTAAACAAGTTCAGAGGCCAAGTGTTTGTGGTTCGTTTGAGAGGTTACCAGTGGGAGATGAGGACCAGCAAGAGCTTTCAGGGCTGGCACCTTTAGTGTAGGAGCAATCGCTGGACGTTCGCAATTTCGGTGTTGAGCTCTGGCCAGATTGAGCAGGAGAGGCTGTGTACGTTGGAAGTTTTAGTAGGCTAAACAAGTTCAGAGCCCAAGTGTTTGTGGTTCGTTTGAGAGGTTACCAGTGGGAGATGAGGACCAGCAAGAGCTTTCAGGGCTGGCACCTTTAGTGTAGGAGCAATCGCCGGACGTTCGCAATTTCGGTGTTGAGCTCTGGCCAGATTGAGCAGGAGAGGCTGTGTACGTTGGAAGTTTTAGTAGGCTAAACAAGTTCAGAGGCCAAGTGTTTGTGGTTCGTTTGAGAGGTTACCAGTGGGAGATGAGGACCAGCAAGAGCTTTCAGGGCTGGCACCTTTAGTATAGGAGCAATCGCCGGACGTTCGCAATTTCGGTGTCGAGCTCTGGCCAGATTGAGCAGGAGAGGCTGTGTACGTTGGAAGTTTTAGTAGGCTAAACAAGTTCAGAGGCCAAGTGTTTGTGGTTCGTTTGAGAGGTTACCAGTGGGAGATGAGGACCAGCAAGAGCTTTCAGGGCTGGCACCTTTAGTGTAGGAGCAATCGCCGGACGTTCGCAATTTCGGTGTTGAGCTCTGGCCAGATTGAGCAGGAGAGGCTGTGTACGTTGGAAGTTTTAGGAGGCTAAACAAGTTCAGAGGCCAAGTGTTTGTGGTTCGTTTGAGAGGTTACCAGTGGGAGATGAGGACCAGCAAGAGCTTTCAGGGCTGGCACCTTTAGTGTAGGAGCAATCGCCGGACGTTCGCAATTTCGGTGTTGAATTTTGGCCAGATTGAACAGGAGAGGCTGTATACGTTTGGAAGTTTTAGTAGGCTAAACAAGTTCAGAGGCCAAGTGTTTGTGGTTCGTTTGAGAGGTTACCAGTGGGAGATGAGGACCAGCAAGAGCTTTCAGGGCTGGCACCTATAGTGTAGGAGCAATCGCCGGACGTTCGCAATTTCGCTGTCGAGCTCTGGCCAGATTGAGCAGGAGAGGCTGTGTACGTTGGAAGTTTTAGTAGGCTAAACAAGTTCAGAGGCCAAGTGTTTGTGGTTCGTTTGAGAGGTTACCAGTGGGAGATGAGGACCAGCAAGAGCTTTCAGGGCTGGCACCTTTAGTGTAGGAGCAATCGCCGGACGTTCGCAATTTCGGTGTTGAGCTCTGGCCAGATTGAGCAGGAGAGGCTGTGTACGTTGGAAGTTTTAGGAGGCTAAACAAGTTCAGAGGCCAAGTGTTTGTGGTTCGTTTGAGAGGTTACCAGTGGGAGATGAGGACCAGCAAGAGCTTTCAGGGCTGGCACCTTTAGTGTAGGAGCAATCGCCGGACGTTCGCAATTTCGGTGTTGAGCTCTGGCCAGATTGAGCAGGAGAGGCTGTGTACGTTGGAAGTTTTCGTAGGCTAAACAAGTTCAGAGGCCAAGTGTTTGTGGTTCGTTTGAGAGGTTACCAGTGGGAGATGAGGACCAGCAAGAGCTTTCAGGGCTGGCACCTTTAGTGTAGGAGCAATCGCTGGACGTTCGCAATTTCGGTGTTGAGCTCTGGCCAGATTGAGCAGGAGAGGCTGTGTACGTTGGAAGTTTTAGTAGGCTAAACAAGTTCAGAGGCCAAGTGTTTGTGGTTCGTTTGAGAGGTTACCAGTGGGCGATGAGGACCAGCAAGAGCTTTCAGGGCTGGCACATTTAGTGTAGGAGCAATCGCCGGACGTTCGCAATTTCGGTGTTGAATTTTGGGCAGATTGAGCAGGAGAGGCTGTGTACGTTGGAAGTTTTAGTAGGCTAAACAAGTTCAGAGGCCAAGTGTTTGTGGTTCGTTTGAGAGGTTACCAGTGGGAGATGAGGACCAGCAAGAGCTTTCAGGGCTGGCACCTTTAGTGTAGGAGCAATCGGTGGACGTTCGCAATTTCGGTGTTGAGCTCTGGCCAGATTGAGCAGGAGAGGCTGTGTACGTTGGAAGTTTTAGTAGGCTAAACAAGTTCAGAGGCCAAGTGTTTGTGGTTCGTTTGAGAGGTTACCAGTGGGAGATGAGGACCAGCAAGAGCTTTCAGGGCTGGCACCTTTAGTGTAGGAGCAATTGCCGGACGTTCGCAATTTCGGTGTTGAGCTCTGGCCAGATTGAGCAGGAGAGGCAGTGTACGTTGGAAGTTTTAGTAGGCTAAACAAGTTCAGAGGCCAAGTGTTTGTGGTTCGTTTGAGAGGTTACCAGTGGGAGATGAGGACCAGCAAGAGCTTTCAGGGCTGGCACCTATAGTGTAGGAGCAATCGCTGGACGTTCGCAATTTCGGTGTTGAATTTTGCGCAGATTGAGCAGGGGAGGGAGTGTACGTTGGAAGTTTTAGTAGGCTAATCAAGTTCAGAGGCCAAGTGTTTGTGGTTCGTTTGAGAGGTTACCAGTGGGAGATGAGGACCAGCAAGAGCTTTCAGGGCTGGCACCTTTAGTGTAGGAGCAATCGCCGGACGTTCGCAATTTCGGTGTTGAATTTTGGCCAGATTGAACAGGAGAGGCTGTATACGTTGGAAGTTTTAGTAGGCTAAACAAGTTCAGAGGCCAAGTGTTTGTGGTTCGTTTGAGAGGTTACCAGTGGGAGATGAGGACCAGCAAGAGCTTTCAGGGCTGGCACCTTTAGTGTAGGAGCAATCGCTGGACGTTCGCAATTTCGGTGTTGAGCTCTGGCCAGATTGAGCAGGAGAGGCTGTGTACGTTGGAAGTTTTAGTAGGCTAAACAAGTTCAGAGCCCAAGTGTTTGTGGTTCGTTTGAGAGGTTACCAGTGGGAGATGAGGACCAGCAAGAGCTTTCAGGGCTGGCACCTTTAGTGTAGGAGCAATTGCCGGACGTTCGCAATTTCGGTGTTGAGCTCTGGCCAGATTGAGCAGGAGAGGGAGTGTACGTTGGAAGTTTTAGTAGGCTAAACAAGTTCAGAGGCCAAGTGTTTGTGGTTCGTTTGAGAGGTTACCAGTGGGAGATGAGGACCAGCAAGAGCTTTCAGGGCTGGCACCTATAGTGTAGGAGCAATCGCTGGACGTTCGCAATTTCGGTGTTGAATTTTGGGCAGATTGAGCAGGGGAGGGAGTGTACGTTGGAAGTTTTAGTAGGCTAATCAAGTTCAGAGGCCAAGTGTTTGTGGTTCGTTTGAGAGGTTACCAGTGGGAGATGAGGACCAGCAAGAGCTTTCAGGGCTGGCACCTTTAGTGTAGGAGCAATCGCCGGACGTTCGCAATTTCGGTGTTGAATTTTGGCCAGATTGAACAGGAGAGGCTGTATACGTTGGAAGTTTTAGTAGGCTAAACAAGTTCAGAGGCCAAGTGTTTGTGGTTCGTTTGAGAGGTTACCAGTGGGAGATGAGGACCAGCAAGAGCTTTCAGGGCTGGCACCTTTAGTGTAGGAGCAATCGCTGGACGTTCGCAATTTCGGTGTTGAGCTCTGGCCAGATTGAGCAGGAGAGGCTGTGTACGTTGGAAGTTTTAGTAGGCTAAACAAGTTCAGAGCCCAAGTGTTTGTGGTTCGTTTGAGAGGTTACCAGTGGGAGATGAGGACCAGCAAGAGCTTTCAGGGCTGGCACCTTTAGTGTAGGAGCAATCGCTGGACGTTCGCAATTTCGGTGTTGAGCTCTGGCCAGATTGAGCAGGAGAGGCTGTGTACGTTGGAAGTTTTAGTAGGCTAAACAAGTTCAGAGGCCAAGTGTTTGTGGTTCGTTTGAGAGGTTACCAGTGGGAGATGAGGACCAGCAAGAGCTTTCAGGGCTGGCACCTTTAGTATAGGAGCAATCGCCGGACGTTCGCAATTTCGGTGTCGAGCTCTGGCCAGATTGAGCAGGAGAGGCTGTGTACGTTGGAAGTTTTAGTAGGCTAAACAAGTTCAGAGGCCAAGTGTTTGTGGTTCGTTTGAGAGGTTACCAGTGGGAGATGAGGACCAGCAAGAGCTTTCAGGGCTGGCACCTTTAGTGTAGGAGCAATCGCCGGACGTTCGCAATTTCGGTGTTGAGCTCTGGCCAGATTGAGCAGGAGAGGCTGTGTACGTTGGAAGTTTTAGGAGGCTAAACAAGTTCAGAGGCCAAGTGTTTGTGGTTCGTTTGAGAGGTTACCAGTGGGAGATGAGGACCAGCAAGAGCTTTCAGGGCTGGCACCTTTAGTGTAGGAGCAATCGCCGGACGTTCGCAATTTCGGTGTTGAATTTTGGCCAGATTGAACAGGAGAGGCTGTATACGTTGGAAGTTTTAGTAGGCTAAACAAGTTCAGAGGCCAAGTGTTTGTGGTTCGTTTGAGAGGTTACCAGTGGGAGATGAGGACCAGCAAGAGCTTTCAGGGCTGGCACCTATAGTGTAGGAGCAATCGCCGGACGTTCGCAATTTCGGTGTCGAGCTCTGGCCAGATTGAGCAGGAGAGGCTGTGTACGTTGGAAGTTTTAGTAGGCTAAACATGTTCAGAGGCCAAGTGTTTGTGGTTCGTTTGAGAGGTTACCAGTGGGAGATGAGGACCAGCAAGAGCTTTCAGGGCTGGCACCTTTAGTGTAGGAGCAATCGCCGGACGTTCGCAATTTCGGTGTTGAGCTCTGGCCAGATTGAGCAGGAGAGGCTGTGTACGTTGGAAGTTTTAGTAGGCTAAACAAGTTCAGATCCAAGTGTTTGTGGTTCGTTTGAGAGGTTACCAGTGGGAGATGAGGACCAGCAAGAGCTTTCAGGGCTGGCACTTTAGTGTAGGAGCAATCGCTGGACGTTCGCAATTTCGGTGTTGAGCTCTGGCCAGATTGAGCAGGAGAGGCA
>NW_026776469.1:0-54257 GCF_030936135.1 Gavia stellata
TAACGTACACAGCCTCTCCTGCTCAATCTGCCAAAATTCACCAACGAAATTACGAACGTCCAGGGATTGCTCCTACACTAAAGGTGCCAGCCCTGAAAGCTCTTGCTGGTCCTCATCTCCCACTGGTAACCTCTCAAATGAACCACAAACACTTGGCCTCTGAACTTGTTTAGCCTACTAAAACTTCCAACGTACACAGCCTCTCCTGCTCAATCTGGCCAAAATTCAACACCGAAATTGCGAACGTCCAGGGGTTGCTCCTACACTAAAGGTGCCAGCCCTGAAAGCTCTTGCTGGTCCTCATCTCCCACTGGTAACCTCTCAAACGAACCACAAACACTTGGGCTCTGAACTTGTTTAGCCTACTAAAACTTCCAACGTACACAGCCTCTCCTGCTCAATCTGCCCAAAATTCAACACCGAAATTGTGAACGTCCAGGGATTGCTCCTACACTAAAGGTGCCAGCCCTGAAAGCTCTTGCTGGTCCTCATCTCCCACTGGTAACCTCTCAAACGAACCACAAACACTTGGGCTCTGAACTTGTTTAGCCTACTAAAACTTCCAACGTACACAGCCTCTCCTGCTCAATCTGGCCAGAGCTCAACACCGAAATTGCGAACGTCCAGGGATTGCTCCTACACTAAAGGTGCCAGCCCTGAAAGCTCTTGCTGGTCCTCATCTCCCACTGCTAACCTCTCAAACGAACCACAAACACTTGGGCTCTGAACTTGATTAGCCTACTAAAACTTCCAACGTACACAGCCTCTCCTGCTCAATCTGGCCAGAGCTCAACACCGACATTGCGAACGTCCAGCGATTGCTCCTACACTAAAGGTGCCAGCCCTGAAAGCTCTTGCTGGTCCTCATCTCCCACTGGTAACCTCTCAAATGAACCACAAACACTTGGGCTCTGAACTTGTTTAGCCTACTAAAACTTCCAACGTACACAGCCTCTCCTGCTCAATCTGGCCAGAGCTCAACACCGAAATTGCGAACGTCCAGGGATTGCTCCTACACTAAAGGTGCCAGCCCTGAAAGCTCTTGCTGGTCCTCATCTCCCACTGGTAACCTCTCAAACGAACCACAAACACTTGGGCTCTGAACTTGTTTAGCCTACTAAAACTTCCAACGTACACAGCCTCTCCTGCTCAATCTGCCCAAAATTCAACACCGAAATTGTGAACGTCCAGGGATTGCTCCTACACTAAAGGTGCCAGCCCTGAAATCTCTTGCTGGTCCTCATCTCCCACTGGTAACCTCTCAAACGAACCACAAACACTTGGGCTCTGAACTTGTTTAGCCTACTAAAACTTCCAACGTACACAGCCTCTCCTGCTCAATCTGCCCTAAATTCAACACCGAAATTGTGAACGTCCAGGGATTGCTCCTACACTAAAGGTGCCAGCCCTGAAAGCTCTTGCTGGTCCTCATCTCCCACTGGTAACCTCTCAAACGAACCACAAACACTTGGGCTCTGAACTTGTTTAGCCTACTAAAACTTCCAACGTACACAGCCTCTCCTGCTCAATCTGGCCAGAGCTCAACACCGAAATTGCAAACGTCCAGGGATTGCTCCTACACTAAAGGTGCCAGCCCTGAAAGCTCTTGCTGGTCCTCATCTCCCACTGGTAACCTCTCAAACGAACCACAAACACTTGGGCTCTGAACTTGTTTAGCCTAATAAAACTTCCAACGTACACAGCCTCTCCTGCTCAATCTGGCCAGAGCTCAACACCGAAATTGCGAACGTCCAGGGATTACTCCTACACTAAAGGTGCCAGCCCTGAAAGCTCTTGCTGGTCCTCATCTCCCACTGGTAACCTCTCAAATGAACCACAAACACTTGGCCTCTGAACTTGTTTAGCCTACTAAAACTTCCAACGTACACAGCCTCTCCTGCTCAATCTGCCCAAAATTCAACACCGAAATTGTGAACGTCCAGGGATTGCTCCTACACTAAAGGTGCCAGCCCTGAAAGCTCTTGCTGGTCCTCATCTCCCACTGGTAACCTCTCAAACGAACCACAAACACTTGGGCTCTGAACTTGTTTAGCCTACTAAAACTTCAACGTACACAGCCTCTCCTGCTCAATCTGGCCAGAGCTCAACACCGAAATTGCAAACGTCCAGGGATTGCTCCTACACTAAACGTGCCAGCCCTGAAAGCTCTTGCTGGTCCTCATCTCCCACTGGTAACCTCTCAAACGAACCACAAACACTTGGGCTCTGAACTTGTTTAGCCTACTAAAACTTCCAACGTACACAGCCTCTCCTGCTCAGTCTGGCCAAAATTCTACACCGACATTGCGAACGTCCAGCGATTGCTCCTACACTAAAGGTGCCAGCCCTGAAAGCTCTTGCTGGTCCTCATCTCCCACTGGTAACCTCTCAAACGAACCACAAACACTTGGGCTCTGAACTTGTTTAGCCTACTAAAACTTCCAATGTACACAGCCTCTCCTGCTCAATCTGGCCAGAGCTCAACACCGACATTGCGAACGTCCAGCGATTGCTCCTACACTAAAGGTGCCAGCCCTGAAAGCTCTTGCTGGTCCTCATCTCCCACTGGTAACCTCTCAAACGAACCACAAACACTTGGGCTCTGAACTTGTTTAGCCTACTAAAACTTCCAACGTACACAGCCTCTCCTGCTCAATCTGGCCAAAATTCACCAACGAAATTGCGAACGTCCAGCGATTGCTCCTACACTAAAGGTGCCAGCCCTGAAAGCTCTTGCTGGTCCTCATCTCCCACTGGTAACCTCTCAAACGAACCACAAACACTTGGGCTCTGAACTTGTTTAGCCTACTAAAACTTCCAACGTACACAGCCTCTCCTGCTCAATCTGGCCAGAGCTCAACACCGAAATTACGAACGTCCAGGGATTGCTCCTACACTAAAGGTGCCAGCCCTGAAAGCTCTTGCTGGTCCTCATCTCCCACTGGTAACCTCTCAAACGAACCATAAACACTTGGGCTCTGAACTTGTTTAGCCTACTAAAACTTCCAACGTACACAGCCTCTCCTGCTCAATCTGGCCAGAGCTCAACACGGAAATTGCAAACGTCCAGCGATTGCTCCTACACTAAAGGTGCCAGCCCTGAAAGCTCTTGCTGGTCCTCATCTCCCACTGGTAACCTCTCAAACGAACCACAAACACTTGGCCTCTGAACTTGTTTAGCCTACTAAAACTTCCAACGTACACAGCCTCTCCTGCTCAATCTGGCCAAAATTCAACACCGAAATTGTGAACGTCCAGGGATTGCTCCTACACTAAAGGTGCCAGCCCTGAAAGCTCTTGCTGGTCCTCATCTCCCACTGGTAACCTCTCAAACGAACCACAAACACTTGGGCTCTGAACTTGTTTAGCCTACTAAAACTTCCAACGTACACAGCCTCTCCTGCTCAATCTGCCCAAAATTCAACACCGAAATTGTGAACGTCCAGGGATTGCTCCTACACTAAAGGTGCCAGCTCTGAAAGCTCTTGCTGGTCCTCATCTCCCACTGGTAACCTCTCAAACGAACCACAAACACTTGGGCTCTGAACTTGTTTAGCCTACTAAAACTTCCAACGTACACAGCCTCTCCTGCTCAATCTGGCCAGAGCTCAACACCGAAATTGCGAACGTCCAGGATTGCTCCTACACTAAAGGTGCCAGCCCTGAAAGCTCTTGCTGGTCCTCATCTCCCACTGGTAACCTCTCAAACGAACCACAAACACTTGGGCTCTGAACTTGTTTAGCCTACTAAAACTTCCAACGTACACAGCCTCTCCTGCTCAATCTGGCCAGAGCTCAACACCGACATTGCGAACGTCCAGGGATTGCTCCTACACTAAAGGTGCCAGCCCTGAAAGCTCTTGCTGGTCCTCATCTCCCACTGGTAACCTCTCAAACGAACCACAAACACTTGGGCTCTGAACTTGTTTAGCCTACTAAAACTTCCAACGTACACAGCCTCTCCTGCTCAATCTGGCCAGAGCTCAACACCGAAATTGCGAACGTCCAGCGATTGCTCCTACACTAAAGGTGCCAGCCCTGAAAGCTCTTGCTGGTCCTCATCTCCCACTGGTAACCTCTCAAACGAACCACAAACACTTGGGCTCTGAACTTGTTTAGCCTACTAAAACTTCCAACGTACACAGCCTCTCCTGCTCAATCTGCCCAAAATTCAACACCGAAATTGTGAACGTCCAGGGATTGCTCCTACAGTAAAGGTGCCAGCCCTGAAAGCTCTTGCTGGTCCTCATCTCCCACTGGTAACCTCTCAAACGAACCACAAACACTTGGGCTCTGAACTTGTTTAGCCTACTAAAACTTCCAACGTACACAGCCTCTCCTGCTCAATCTGCCCAAAATTCAACACCGAAATTGTGAACGTCCAGCGATTGCTCCTACACTAAAGGTGCCAGCCCTGAAAGCTCTTGCTGGTCCTCATCTCCCACTGGTAACCTCTCAAACGAACCACAAACACTTGGGCTCTGAACTTGTTTAGCCTACTAAAACTTCAACGTACACAGCCTCTCCTGCTCAATCTGGCCAGAGCTCAACACCGAAATTGCAAACGTCCAGGGATTGCTCCTACACTAAAGGTGCCAGCCCTGAAAGCTCTTGCTGGTCCTCATCTCCCACTGGTAACCTCTCAAACGAACCACAAACACTTGGGCTCTGAACTTGTTTAGCCTACTAAAACTTCCAACGTACACAGCCTCTCCTGCTCAATCTGCCCAAAATTCTACACCGAAATTGTGAACGTCCAGGGATTGCTCCTACACTAAAGGTGCCAGCCCTGAAAGCTCTTGCTGGTCCTCATCTCCCACTGGTAACCTCTCAAACGAACCACAAACACTTGGGCTCTGAACTTGTTTAGCCTACTAAAACTTCCAATGTACACAGCCTCTCCTGCTCAATCTGGCCAGAGCTCAACACCGACATTGCGAACGTCCAGCGATTGCTCCTACACTAAAGGTGCCAGCCCTGAAAGCTCTTGCTGGTCCTCATCTCCCACTGGTAACCTCTCAAACGAACCACAAACACTTGGCCTCTGAACTTGTTTAGCCTACTAAAACTTCCAACGTACACAGCCTCTCCTGCTCAATCTGGCCAAAATTCACCAACGAAATTGCGAACGTCCAGGGATTGCTCCTACACTAAAGGTGCCAGCCCTGAAAGCTCTTGCTGGTCCTCATCTCCACTGGTAACCTCTCAAACGAACAACAAACACTTGGGCTCTGAACTTGTTTAGCCTACTAAAACTTCCAACGTACACAGCCTCTCCTGCTCAATCTGGCCAGAGCTCAACACCGAAATTGCGAACGTCCAGGGATTGCTCCTACACTAAAGGTGCCAGCCCTGAAAGCTCTTGCTGGTCCTCATCTCCCACTGGTAACCTCTCAAACGAACCACAAACACTTGGGCTCTGAACTTGTTTAGCCTACTAAAACTTCCAACGTACACAGCCTCTCCTGCTCAATCTGGCCAGAGCTCAACACGGAAATTGCAAACGTCCAGCGATTGCTCCTACACTAAAGGTGCCAGCCCTGAAAGCTCTTGCTGGTCCTCATCTCCCACTGGTAACCTCTCAAACGAACCACAAACACTTGGCCTCTGAACTTGTTTAGCCTACTAAAACTTCCAACGTACACAGCCTCTCCTGCTCAATCTGGCCAAAATTCAACACCGAAATTGTGAACGTCCAGGGATTGCTCCTACACTAAAGGTGCCAGCCCTGAAAGCTCTTGCTGGTCCTCATCTCCCACTGGTAACCTCTCAAACGAACCACAAACACTTGGCCTCTGAACTTGTTTAGCCTACTAAAACTTCCAACGTACACAGCCTCTCCTGCTCAATCTGCCCAAAATTCAACACCGAAATTGTGAACGTCCAGGGATTGCTCCTACACTAAAGGTGCCAGCTCTGAAAGCTCTTGCTGGTCCTCATCTCCCACTGGTAACCTCTCAAACGAACCACAAACACTTGGGCTCTGAACTTGTTTAGCCTACTAAAACTTCCAACGTACACAGCCTCTCCTGCTCAATCTGGCCAAAATTCAACACCGAAATTGTGAACGTCCAGGGATTGCTCCTACACTAAAGGTGCCAGCCCTGAAAGCTCTTGCTGGTCCTCATCTCCCACTGGTAACCTCTCAAACGAACCACAAACACTTGGGCTCTGAACTTGTTTAGCCTACTAAAACTTCCAACGTACACAGCCTCTCCTGCTCAATCTGCCCAAAATTCAACACCGAAATTGTGAACGTCCAGGGATTGCTCCTACACTAAAGGTGCCAGCTCTGAAAGCTCTTGCTGGTCCTCATCTCCCACTGGTAACCTCTCAAACGAACCACAAACACTTGGGCTCTGAACTTGTTTAGCCTACTAAAACTTCCAACGTACACAGCCTCTCCTGCTCAATCTGGCCAGAGCTCAACACCGAAATTGCGAACGTCCAGGGATTGCTCCTACACTAAAGGTGCCAGCCCTGAAAGCTCTTGCTGGTCCTCATCTCCCACTGGTAACCTCTCAAACGAACCACAAACACTTGGGCTCTGAACTTGTTTAGCCTACTAAAACTTCCAACGTACACAGCCTCTCCTGCTCAATCTGGCCAGAGCTCAACACCGACATTGCGAACGTCCAGGGATTGCTCCTACACTAAAGGTGCCAGCCCTGAAAGCTCTTGCTGGTCCTCATCTCCCACTGGTAACCTCTCAAACGAACCACAAACACTTGGGCTCTGAACTTGTTTAGCCTACTAAAACTTCCAACGTACACAGCCTCTCCTGCTCAATCTGGCCAGAGCTCAACACCGAAATTGCGAACGTCCAGCGATTGCTCCTACACTAAAGGTGCCAGCCCTGAAAGCTCTTGCTGGTCCTCATCTCCCACTGGTAACCTCTCAAACGAACCACAAACACTTGGCCTCTGAACTTGTTTAGCCTACTAAAACTTCCAACGTACACAGCCTCTCCTGCTCAATCTGCCCAAAATTCAACACCGAAATTGTGAACGTCCAGGGATTGCTCCTACAGTAAAGGTGCCAGCCCTGAAAGCTCTTGCTGGTCCTCATCTCCCACTGGTAACCTCTCAAACGAACCACAAACACTTGGGCTCTGAACTTGTTTAGCCTACTAAAACTTCCAACGTACACAGCCTCTCCTGCTCAATCTGCCCAAAATTCAACACCGAAATTGTGAACGTCCAGGGATTGCTCCTACACTAAAGGTGCCAGCCCTGAAAGCTCTTGTTGGTCCTCATCTCCCACTGGTAACCTCTCAAACGAACCACAAACACTTGGGCTCTGAACTTGTTTAGCCTACTAAAACTTCAACGTACACAGCCTCTCCTGCTCAATCTGGCCAGAGCTCAACACCGAAATTGCAAACGTCCAGGGATTGCTCCTACACTAAAGGTGCCAGCCCTGAAAGCTCTTGCTGGTCCTCATCTCCCACTGGTAACCTCTCAAACGAACCACAAACACTTGGGCTCTGAACTTGTTTAGCCTACTAAAACTTCCAACGTACACAGCCTCTCCTGCTCAATCTGCCCAAAATTCTACACCGAAATTGTGAACGTCCAGGGATTGCTCCTACACTAAAGGTGCCAGCCCTGAAAGCTCTTGCTGGTCCTCATCTCCCACTGGTAACCTCTCAAACGAACCACAAACACTTGGGCTCTGAACTTGTTTAGCCTACTAAAACTTCCAATGTACACAGCCTCTCCTGCTCAATCTGGCCAGAGCTCAACACCGACATTGCGAACGTCCAGCGATTGCTCCTACACTAAAGGTGCCAGCCCTGAAAGCTCTTGCTGGTCCTCATCTCCCACTGGTAACCTCTCAAACGAACCACAAACACTTGGCCTCTGAACTTGTTTAGCCTACTAAAACTTCCAACGTACACAGCCTCTCCTGCTCAATCTGGCCAAAATTCACCAACGAAATTGCGAACGTCCAGGGATTGCTCCTACACTAAAGGTGCCAGCCCTGAAAGCTCTTGCTGGTCCTCATCTCCCACTGGTAACCTCTCAAACGAACAACAAACACTTGGGCTCTGAACTTGTTTAGCCTACTAAAACTTCCAACGTACACAGCCTCTCCTGCTCAATCTGGCCAGAGCTCAACACCGAAATTGCGAACGTCCAGGGATTGCTCCTACACTAAAGGTGCCAGCCCTGAAAGCTCTTGCTGGTCCTCATCTCCCACTGGTAACCTCTCAAACGAACCACAAACACTTGGGCTCTGAACTTGTTTAGCCTACTAAAACTTCCAACGTACACAGCCTCTCCTGCTCAATCTGGCCAGAGCTCAACACGGAAATTGCAAACGTCCAGCGATTGCTCCTACACTAAAGGTGCCAGCCCTGAAAGCTCTTGCTGGTCCTCATCTCCCACTGGTAACCTCTCAAACGAACCACAAACACTTGGCCTCTGAACTTGTTTAGCCTACTAAAACTTCCAACGTACACAGCCTCTCCTGCTCAATCTGGCCAAAATTCAACACCGAAATTGTGAACGTCCAGGGATTGCTCCTACACTAAAGGTGCCAGCCCTGAAAGCTCTTGCTGGTCCTCATCTCCCACTGGTAACCTCTCAAACGAACCACAAACACTTGGCCTCTGAACTTGTTTAGCCTACTAAAACTTCCAACGTACACAGCCTCTCCTGCTCAATCTGCCCAAAATTCAACACCGAAATTGTGAACGTCCAGGGATTGCTCCTACACTAAAGGTGCCAGCTCTGAAAGCTCTTGCTGGTCCTCATCTCCCACTGGTAACCTCTCAAACGAACCACAAACACTTGGGCTCTGAACTTGTTTAGCCTACTAAAACTTCCAACGTACACAGCCTCTCCTGCTCAATCTGGCCAAAATTCAACACCGAAATTGTGAACGTCCAGGGATTGCTCCTACACTAAAGGTGCCAGCCCTGAAAGCTCTTGCTGGTCCTCATCTCCCACTGGTAACCTCTCAAACGAACCACAAACACTTGGGCTCTGAACTTGTTTAGCCTACTAAAACTTCCAACGTACACAGCCTCTCCTGCTCAATCTGCCCAAAATTCAACACCGAAATTGTGAACGTCCAGGGATTGCTCCTACACTAAAGGTGCCAGCTCTGAAAGCTCTTGCTGGTCCTCATCTCCCACTGGTAACCTCTCAAACGAACCACAAACACTTGGGCTCTGAACTTGTTTAGCCTACTAAAACTTCCAACGTACACAGCCTCTCCTGCTCAATCTGGCCAGAGCTCAACACCGAAATTGCGAACGTCCAGGGATTGCTCCTACACTAAAGGTGCCAGCCCTGAAAGCTCTTGCTGGTCCTCATCTCCCACTGGTAACCTCTCAAACGAACCACAAACACTTGGGCTCTGAACTTGTTTAGCCTACTAAAACTTCCAACGTACACAGCCTCTCCTGCTCAATCTGGCCAGAGCTCAACACCGACATTGCGAACGTCCAGGGATTGCTCCTACACTAAAGGTGCCAGCCCTGAAAGCTCTTGCTGGTCCTCATCTCCCACTGGTAACCTCTCAAACGAACCACAAACACTTGGGCTCTGAACTTGTTTAGCCTACTAAAACTTCCAACGTACACAGCCTCTCCTGCTCAATCTGGCCAGAGCTCAACACCGAAATTGCGAACGTCCAGCGATTGCTCTTACACTAAAGGTGCCAGCCCTGAAAGCTCTTGCTGGTCCTCATCTCCCACTGGTAACCTCTCAAACGAACCACAAACACTTGGGCTCTGAACTTGTTTAGCCTACTAAAACTTCCAACGTACACAGCCTCTCCTGCTCAATCTGCCCAAAATTCAACACCGAAATTGTGAACGTCCAGGGATTGCTCCTACAGTAAAGGTGCCAGCCCTGAAAGCTCTTGCTGGTCCTCATCTCCCACTGGTAACCTCTCAAACGAACCACAAACACTTGGGCTCTGAACTTGTTTAGCCTACTAAAACTTCCAACGTACACAGCCTCTCCTGCTCAATCTGCCCAAAATTCAACACCGAAATTGTGAACGTCCAGGGATTGCTCCTACACTAAAGGTGCCAGCCCTGAAAGCTCTTGCTGGTCCTCATCTCCCACTGGTAACCTCTCAAACGAACCACAAACACTTGGGCTCTGAACTTGTTTAGCCTACTAAAACTTCAACGTACACAGCCTCTCCTGCTCAATCTGGCCAGAGCTCAACACCGAAATTGCAAACGTCCAGGGATTGCTCCTACACTAAAGGTGCCAGCCCTGAAAGCTCTTGCTGGTCCTCATCTCCCACTGGTAACCTCTCAAACGAACCACAAACACTTGGGCTCTGAACTTGTTTAGCCTACTAAAACTTCCAACGTACACAGCCTCTCCTGCTCAATCTGCCCAAAATTCTACACCGAAATTGTGAACGTCCAGGGATTGCTCCTACACTAAAGGTGCCAGCCCTGAAAGCTCTTGCTGGTCCTCATCTCCCACTGGTAACCTCTCAAACGAACCACAAACACTTGGGCTCTGAACTTGTTTAGCCTACTAAAACTTCCAATGTACACAGCCTCTCCTGCTCAATCTGGCCAGAGCTCAACACCGACATTGCGAACGTCCAGCGATTGCTCCTACACTAAAGGTGCCAGCCCTGAAAGCTCTTGCTGGTCCTCATCTCCCACTGGTAACCTCTCAAACGAACCACAAACACTTGGCCTCTGAACTTGTTTAGCCTACTAAAACTTCCAACGTACACAGCCTCTCCTGCTCAATCTGGCCAAAATTCACCAACGAAATTGCGAACGTCCAGGGATTGCTCCTACACTAAAGGTGCCAGCCCTGAAAGCTCTTGCTGGTCCTCATCTCCCACTGGTAACCTCTCAAACGAACAACAAACACTTGGGCTCTGAACTTGTTTAGCCTACTAAAACTTCCAACGTACACAGCCTCTCCTGCTCAATCTGGCCAGAGCTCAACACCGAAATTGCGAACGTCCAGGGATTGCTCCTACACTAAAGGTGCCAGCCCTGAAAGCTCCTGCTGGTCCTCATCTCCCACTGGTAACCTCTCAAACGAACCACAAACACTTGGGCTCTGAACTTGTTTAGCCTACTAAAACTTCCAACGTACACAGCCTCTCCTGCTCAATCTGGCCAGAGCTCAACACGGAAATTGCAAACGTCCAGCGATTGCTCCTACACTAAAGGTGCCAGCCCTGAAAGCTCTTGCTGGTCCTCATCTCCCACTGGTAACCTCTCAAACGAACCACAAACACTTGGCCTCTGAACTTGTTTAGCCTACTAAAACTTCCAACGTACACAGCCTCTCCTGCTCAATCTGGCCAAAATTCAACACCGAAATTGTGAACGTCCAGGGATTGCTCCTACACTAAAGGTGCCAGCCCTGAAAGCTCTTGCTGGTCCTCATCTCCCACTGGTAACCTCTCAAACGAACCACAAACACTTGGCCTCTGAACTTGTTTAGCCTACTAAAACTTCCAACGTACACAGCCTCTCCTGCTCAATCTGCCCAAAATTCAACACCGAAATTGTGAACGTCCAGGGATTGCTCCTACACTAAAGGTGCCAGCTCTGAAAGCTCTTGCTGGTCCTCATCTCCCACTGGTAACCTCTCAAACGAACCACAAACACTTGGGCTCTGAACTTGTTTAGCCTACTAAAACTTCCAACGTACACAGCCTCTCCTGCTCAATCTGGCCAGAGCTCAACACCGAAATTGCGAACGTCCAGGGATTGCTCCTACACTAAAGGTGCCAGCCCTGAAAGCTCTTGCTGGTCCTCATCTCCCACTGGTAACCTCTCAAACGAACCACAAACACTTGGGCTCTGAACTTGTTTAGCCTACTAAAACTTCCAACGTACACAGCCTCTCCTGCTCAATCTGGCCAGAGCTCAACACCGACATTGCGAACGTCCAGCGATTGCTCCTACACTAAAGGTGCCAGCCCTGAAAGCTCTTGCTGGTCCTCATCTCCCACTGGTAACCTCTCAAACGAACCACAAACACTTGGCCTCTGAACTTGTTTAGCCTACTAAAACTTCCAACGTACACAGCCTCTCCTGCTCAATCTGGCCAGAGCTCAACACCGAAATTGCGAACGTCCAGGGATTGCTCCTACACTAAAGGTGCCAGCCCTGAAAGCTCTTGCTGGTCCTCATCTCCCACTGGTAACCTCTCAAACGAACCACAAACACTTGGGCTCTGAACTTGTTTAGCCTACTAAAACTTCCAACGTACACAGCCTCTCCTGCTCAATCTGCCCAAAATTCAACACCGAAATTGTGAACGTCCAGGGATTGCTCCTACAGTAAAGGTGCCAGCCCTGAAAGCTCTTGCTGGTCCTCATCTCCCACTGGTAACCTCTCAAACGAACCACAAACACTTGGGCTCTGAACTTGTTTAGCCTACTAAAACTTCCAACGTACACAGCCTCTCCTGCTCAATCTGCCCAAAATTCAACACCGACATTGCGAACGTCCAGCGATTGCTCCTACACTAAAGGTGCCAGCCCTGAAAGCTCTTGCTGGTCCTCATCTCCCACTGGTAACCTCTCAAACGAACCACAAACACTTGGCCTCTGAACTTGTTTAGCCTACTAAAACTTCCAACGTACACAGCCTCTCCTGCTCAATCTGGCCAGAGCTCAACACCGAAATTGCAAACGTCCAGGATTGCTCCTACACTAAAGGTGCCAGCCCTGAAAGCTCTTGCTGGTCCTCATCTCCCACTGGTAACCTCTCAAACGAACCACAAACACTTGGGCTCTGAACTTGTTTAGCCTACTAAAACTTCCAACGTACACAGCCTCTCCTGCTCAATCTGGCCAAAATTCACCAACGAAAATTGCGAACGTCCAGCGATTGCTCCTACACTAAAGGTGCCAGCCCTGAAAGCTCTTGCTGGTCCTCATCTCCCACTGGTAACCTCTCAAATGAACCACAAACACTTGGGCTCTGAACTTGTTTAGCCTACTAAAACTTCCAACGTACACAGCCTCTCCTGCTCAATCTGGCCAGAGCTCAACACCGACATTGCGAACGTCCAGCGATTGCTCCTACACTAAAGGTGCCAGCCCTGAAAGCTCTTGCTGGTCCTCATCTCCCACTGGTAACCTCTCAAACGAACCACAAACACTTGGGCTCTGAACTTGTTTAGCCTACTAAAACTTCCAACGTACACAGGCTCTCCTGCTCAATCTGGCCAGAGCTCAACACCAAAATTGCGAACGTCCAGCGATTGCTCCTACACTAAAGGTGCCAGCCCTGAAAGCTCTTGCTGGTCCTCATCTCCCACTGGTAACCTCTCAAACGAACCACAAACACTTGGGCTCTGAACTTGTTTAGCCTACTAAAACTTCCAACGTACACAGCCTCTCCTGCTCAATCTGCCCAAAATTCAACACCGAAATTGTGAACGTCCAGGGATTGCTCCTACAGTAAAGGTGCCAGCCCTGAAAGCTCTTGCTGGTCCTCATCTCCCACTGGTAACCTCTCAAACGAACCACAAACACTTGGGCTCTGAACTTGTTTAGCCTACTAAAACTTCCAACGTACACAGCCTCTCCTGCTCAATCTGTCCAAAATTCAACACCGAAATTGCGAACGTCCAGCGATTGCTCCTACACTAAAGGTGCCAGCCCTGAAAGCTCTTGCTGGTCCTCATCTCCCACTGGTAACCTCTCAAACGAACCACAAACACTTGGGCTCTGAACTTGTTTAGCCTACTAAAACTTCCAACGTACACAGCCTCTCCTGCTCAATCTGGCCAGAGCTCAACACCGACATTGCGAACGTCCAGGGATTGCTCCTACACTAAAGGTGCCAGCCCTGAAAGCTCTTGCTGGTCCTCATCTCCCACTGGTAACCTCTCAAACGAACCACAAACACTTGGGCTCTGAACTTGTTTAGCCTACTAAAACTTCCAACGTACACAGCCTCTCCTGCTTAATCTGGCCAAAATTCACCAACGAAATTGCGAACGTCCAGCGATTGCTCCTACACTAAAGGTGCCAGCCCTGAAAGCTCTTGCTGGTCCTCATCTCCCACTGGTAACCTCTCAAACGAACCACAAACACTTGGGCTCTGAACTTGTTTAGCCTACTAAAACTTCCAACTTACACAGC
The DNA here is from genome assembly GCF_030936135.1 of Gavia stellata. NCBI lineage: Eukaryota > Metazoa > Chordata > Aves > Gaviiformes > Gaviidae > Gavia > Gavia stellata. Next base: position 14,107 of record NW_026776469.1, read on the forward strand.
CTCTCCTGCTCAATCTGGCCAGAGCTCAACACCGAAATTGCGAACGTCCAGCGATTGCTCCTACACTAAAGGTGCCAGCCCTGAAAGCTCTTGCTGGTCCTCATCTCCCACTGGTAACCTCTCAAACGAACCACAAACACTTGGGCTCCTGAACTTGTTTAGCCTACTAAAACTTCCAACGTACACAGCCTCTCCTGCTCAATCTGGCCAGAGCTCCACACCGAAATTGCGAACGTCCAGCGATTGCTCCTACAGTAAAGGTGCCAGCCCTGAAAGCTCTTGCTGGTCCTCATCTCCCACTGGTAACCTCTCAAACGAACCACAAACACTTGGGCTCCGAACTTGTTTAGGCTACTAAAACTTCCAACGTACACAGCCTCTCCTGCTCAATCTGGCCAGAGCTCAACACCGAAATTGCGAACGTCCAGCGATTGCTCCTACACTAAAGGTGCCAGCCCTGAAAGCTCTTGCTGGTCCTCATCTCCCACTGGTAACCTCTCAAACGAACCACAAACACTTGGGCTCCGAACTTGTTTAGCCTACTAAAACTTCCAACATACACTGCCTCTCCTGCTCAATCTGGCCAGAGCTCAACACCGAAATTGTGAACGTCCAGCGATTGCTCCTACACTAAAGGTGCCAGCCCTGAAAGCTCTTGCTGGTCCTCATCTCCCACTGGTAACCTCTCAAACGAACCACAAACACTTGGGCTCCGAACTTGTTTAGCCTACTAAAACTTCCAACGTACACAGCCTCTCCTGCTCAATCTGGCCAGAGCTCAACACCGAAATTGAGAACGTCCAGCGATTGCTCCTACACTAAAGGTGCCAGCCCTGAAAGCTCTTGCTGGTCCTCATCTCCCACTGGTAACCTCTCAAACGAACCACAAACACTTGGCCTCTGAACTTGTTTAGACACTCAAAGGTCCAGACGTATCATCGCTTCCTTTCGCTAATTCTCATCAGAGCTGAACACAGAAATTGCGAACGTCCAGCGATTGCTCCTACACTAAAGGTGCCAGCCCTGAAAGCTCTTGCTGGTCCTCATCTCCCACTGGTAACCTCTCAAACGAACCACAAACACTTGGGCTCCGAACTTGTTTAGCCTACTAAAACTTCCAACGTACACAGCCTCTCCTGCTCAATCTGGCCAGAGCTCAACACCGAAATTGAGAACGTCCAGCGATTGCTCCTACACTAAAGGTGCCAGCCCTGAAAGCTCTTGCTGGTCCTCATCTCCCACTGGTAACCTCTCAAACGAACCACAAACACTTGGCCTCTGAACTTGTTTAGACACTCAAATGTCCAGACGTATCATCGCTTCCTTTCGCTAATTCACATCAGAGCTGAACACCGAAATTGCGAACGTCCAGCGATTGCTCCTACACGAAAGGTGCCAGCCCTGAAAGCTCTTGCTGGTCCTCATCTCCCACTGGTAACCTCTCAAACGAACCACAAACACTTGGCCTCTGAACTTGTTTAGCCTACTAAAACTTCCAACGTACACAGCCTCTCCTGCTCAATCTGGCCAGAGCTCAACACCGAAATTGCGAACGTCCAGCGATTGCTCCTACACTAAAGGTGCCAGCCCTGAAAGCTCTTGCTGGTCCTCATCTCCCACTGGTAACCTCTCAAACGAACCACAAACACTTGGCCTCTGAACTTGTTTAGCCTACTAAAACTTCCAACGTACACAGCCAACCTGCTCAGTATGGCCAAAATTCAACACCGAAATTGCGAACGTCCAGCGATTGCTCCTACACTAAAGGTGCCAGCCCTGAAAGCTCTTGCTGGTCCTCATCTCCCACTGGTAACCTCTCAAACGAACTACAAACACTTGGCCTCTGAACTTGTTTAGACACTCAAAGGTCCAGACGTATCATCGCTTCCTTTCGCTAATTCACATCAGAGCTCAACACCGAAATTGTGAACGTCCAGCGATTGCTCCTACACTAAAGGTGCCAGCCCTGAAAGCTCTTGCTGGTCCTCATCTCCCACTGGTAACCTCTCAAACGAACCACAAACACTTGGCCTCCGAACTTGTTTAGCCTACTGAAACTTCCAACATACACTGCCTCTCCTGCTCAATCTGGCCAGAGCTCAACACCGAAATTGCGAACGTCCAGCGATTGCTCCTACACTAAAGGTGCCAGCCCTGAAAGCTCTTGCTGGTCCTCATCTCCCACTGGTAACCTCTCAAACGAACCACAAACACTTGGCCTCTGAACTTGTTTAGGCTACTAAAACTTCCAACGTACACTGCCTCTCCTGCTCAATCTGGCCAGAGCTGAACACCGAAATTGCGAACGTCCAGCGATTGCTCCTACACTAAAGGTGCCAGCCCTGAAAGCTCTTGCTGGTCCTCATCTCCCACTGGTAACCTCTCAAACGAACCACAAACACTTGGCCTCTGAACTTGTTTAGCCTACTAAAACTTCCAACGTACACAGCCTCTCCTGCTCAATCTGTCCAGAGCTCAACACCGAAATTGCGAACGTCCAGCGATTGCTCCTACACTAAAGGTGCCAGCCCTGAAAGCTCTTGCTGGTCCTCATCTCCCACTGGTAACCTCTCAAACGAACCACAAACACTTGGCCTCTGAACTTGTTTAGCCTACTAAAACTTCCAACGTACACAGCCTCTCCTGCTCAATCTGGCCAGAGCTCAACACCGAAATTGCGAACGTCCAGCGATTGCTCCCACACTAAAGGTGCCAGCCCTGAAAGCTCTTGCTGGTCCTCATCTCCCACTGGTAACCTCTCAAACGAACCACAAACACTTGGCCTCTGAACTTGTTTAGCCTACTAAAACTTCCAACGTACACAGCCTCTCCTGCTCAATCTGGCCAGAGCTCAACACCGAAATTGCGAACGTCCAGCGATTGCTCCTACACTAAAGGTGCCAGCCCTGAAAGCTCTTGCTGGTCCTCATCTCCCACTGGTAACCTCTCAAACGAACCACAAACACTTGGGCTCCGAACTTGTTTAGCCTACTAAAACTTCCAACGTACACAGCCTGTCCTGCTCAATCTGGCCAGAGCTCAACACAGAAATTGCGAACGTCCAGCGATTGATCCTACACTAAAGGTGCCAGCCCTGAAAGCTCTTGCTGGTCCTCATCTCCCACTGGTAACCTCTCAAACGAACTACAAACACTTGGCCTCTGAACTTGTTTAGACACTCAAAGGTCCAGACGTATCATCGCTTCCTTTCGCTAATTCACATCAGAGCTCAACACCGAAATTGCGAACGTCCAGCGATTGCTCCTACACTAAAGGTGCCAGCCCTGAAAGCTCTTGCTGGTCCTCATCTCCCACTGGTAACCTCTCAAACGAACCACAAACACTTGGCCTCTGAACTTGTTTAGACACTCAAATGTCCAGACGTATCATCGCTTCCTTTCGCTAATTCACATCAGAGCTCAACACCGAAATTGTGAACGTCCAGCGATTGCTCCTACACTAAAGGTGCCAGCCCTGAAAGCTCTTGCTGGTCCTCATCTCCCACTGGTAACCTCTCAAACGAACCACAAACACTTGGCCTCCGAACTTGTTTAGCCTACTAAAACTTCCAACATACACTGCCTCTCCTGCTCAATCTGGCCAGAGCTCAACACCGAAATTGCGAACGTCCAGCGATTGCTCCTACACTAAAGGTGCCAGCCCTGAAAGCTCTTGCTGGTCCTCATCTCCCACTGGTAACCTCTCAAACGAACCACAAACACTTGGCCTCTGAACTTGTTTAGGCTACTAAAACTTCCAACATACACTGCCTCTCCTGCTCAATCTGGCCAGAGCTGAACACCGAAATTGCGAACGTCCAGCGATTGCTCCTACACTAAAGGTGCCAGCCCTGAAAGCTCTTGCTGGTCCTCATCTCCCACTGGTAACCTCTCAAACGAACCACAAACACTTGGCCTCTGAACTTGTTTAGCCTACTAAAACTTCCAACGTACACAGCCTGTCCTGCTCAATCTGGCCAGAGCTCAACACCGAAATTGCGAACGTCCAGCGATTGCTCCTACACTAAAGGTGCCAGCCCTGAAAGCTCTTGCTGGTCCTCATCTCCCACTGGTAACCTCTCAAACGAACCACAAACACTTGGCCTCCGAACTTGTTTAGCCTACTAAAACTTCCAACGTACACAGCCTCTCCTGCTCAATCTGGCCAAAATTCAACACCGAAAATGCGAACGTCCAGCGATTGCTCCTACACTAAAGGTGCCAGCCCTGAAAGCTCTTGCTGGTCCTCATCTCCCACTGGTAACCACTCAAACGAACCACAAACACTTGGCCTCTGAACTTGTTTAGGCTACTAAAACTTCCAACGTACACAGCCTCTCCTGCTCAATCTGGCCAGAGCTCAACACCGAAATTGCGAACGTCCAGCGATTGCTCCTACACTAAAGGTGCCAGCCCTGAAAGCTCTTGCTGGTCCTCATCTCCCACTGGTAACCTCTCAAACGAACTACAAACACTTGGCCTCTGAACTTGTTTAGACACTCAAAGGTCCAGACGTATCATCGCTTCCTTTCGCTAATTCACATCAGAGCTCAACACCGAAATTGCGAACGTCCAGCGATTGCTCCTACACTAAAGGTGCCAGCCCTGAAAGCTCTTGCTGGTCCTCATCTCCCACTGGTAACCTCTCAAACGAACCACAAACACCTGGCCTCCGAACTTGTTTAGCCTACTAAAACTTCCAACGTACACAGCCTGTCCTGCTCAATCTGGCCAGAGCTCTACACCGAAATTGCGAACGTCCAGCGATTGCCCCTACACTAAAGGTGCCAGCCCTGAAAGCTCTTGCTGGTCCTCATCTCCCACTGGTAACCTCTCAAACGTACCACAAACACTTGGCCTCTGAACTTGTTTAGCCTACTAAAACTTCCAACATACACTGCCTCTCCTGCTCAATCTGGCCAGAGCTCAACACCGAAATTGCGAACGTCCAGCGATTGCTCCTACACTAAAGGTGCCAGCCCTGAAAGCTCTTGCTGGTCCTCATCTCCCACTGGTAACCTCTCAAACGAACCACAAACACTTGGCCTCTGAACTTGTTTAGCCTACTAAAACTTCCAACGTACACAGCCTGTCCTGCTCAATCTGGCCAGAGCTCAACACCGAAATTGCGAACGTCCAGCGATTGCTCCTACACTAAAGGTGCCAGCCCTGAAAGCTCTTGCTGGTCCTCATCTCCCACTGGTAACCTCTCAAACGAACCACAAACACTTGGCCTCTGAACTTGTTTAGCCTACTAAAACTTCCAACGTACACAGCCTCTCCTGCTCAATCTGGCCAGAGCTCAACACCGAAATTGCGAACGTCCAGCGATTGCTCCTACACTAAAGGTGCCAGCCCTGAAAGCTCTTGCTGGTCCTCATCTCCCACTGGTAACCTCTCAAACGAACCACAAACACTTGGGCTCCGAACTTGTTTAGACACTCAAATGTCCAGACGTATCATCGCTTCCTTTCGGTAATTCACATCAGAGCTCAACACCGAAATTGCGAACGTCCAGCGATTGCTCCTACACTAAAGGTGCCAGCCCTGAAAGCTCTTGCTGGTCCTCATCTCCCACTGGTAACCTCTCAAACGAACCACAAACACTTGGCCTCTGAACTTGTTTAGCCTACTAAAACTTCCAACGTACACAGCCTCTCCTGCTCAATCTGGCCAGAGCTCAACACCGAAATTGCGAACGTCCAGCGATTGCTCCTACACTAAAGGTGCCAGCCCTGAAAGCTCTTGCTGGTCCTCATCTCCCACTGGTAACCTCTCAAATGAACCACAAACACTTGGGCTCCGAACTTGTTTAGCCTACTAAAACTTCCAACGTACACAGCCTCTCCTGCTCAGTATGGCCAAAATTCAACACCGAAATTGAGAACGTCCAGCGATTGCTCCTACACTAAAGGTGCCAGCCCTGAAAGCTCTTGCTGGTCCTCATCTCCCACTGGTAACCTCTCAAACGAACTACAAACACTTGGCCTCTGAACTTGTTTAGACACTCAAAGGTCCAGACGTATCATCGCTTCCTTTCGGTAATTCACATCAGAGCTCAACACCGAAATTGTGAACGTCCAGCGATTGCTCCTACACTAAAGGTGCCAGCCCTGAAAGCTCTTGCTGGTCCTCATCTCCCACTGGTAACCTCTCAAACGAACCACAAACACTTGGCCTCCGAACTTGTTTAGCCTACTAAAACTTCCAACATACACTGCCTCTCCTGCTCAATCTGGCCAGAGCTCAACACCGAAATTGCGAACGTCCAGCGATTGCTCCTACACTAAAGGTGCCAGCCCTGAAAGCTCTTGCTGGTCCTCATCTCCCACTGGTAACCTCTCAAACGAACCACAAACACTTGGCCCCTGAACTTGTTTAGCCTACTAAAACTTCCAACGTACACAGCCTCTCCTGCTCAATCTGGCCAGAGCTCAACACCGAAATTGCGAACGTCCAGCGATTGCTCCTACACTAAAGGTGCCAGCCCTGAAAGCTCTTGCTGGTCCTCATCTCCCACTGGTAACCTCTCAAACGAACCACAAACACTTGGCCTCTGAACTTGTTTAGCCTACTAAAACTTCCAACGTACACAGCCTCTCCTGCTCAATCTGGCCAGAGCTCAACACCGAAATTGCGAACGTCCAGCGATTGCTCCTACACTAAAGGTGCCAGCCCTGAAAGCTCTTGCTGGTCCTCATCTCCCACTGGTAACCTCTCAAACGAACCACAAACACTTGGCCTCTGAACTTCTTTAGCCTACTAAAACTTCCAACGTACACTGCCTCTCCTGCTCAATCTGGCCAGAGCTCAACACCGAAATTGCGAACGTCCAGCGATTGCTCCCACACTAAAGGTGCAGGCCCTGAAAGCTCTTGCTGGTCCTCATCTCCCACTGGTAACCTCTCAAACGAACCACAAACACTTGGCCTCTGAACTTGTTTAGCCTACTAAAACTTCCAACGTACACAGCCTCTCCTGCTCAATCTGGCCAGAGCTCAACACCGAAATTGCGAACGTCCAGCGATTGCTCCTACACTAAAGGTGCCAGCCCTGAAAGCTCTTGCTGGTCCTCATCTCCCACTGGTAACCTCTCAAACGAACCACAAACACTTGGGCTCCGAACTTGTTTAGCCTACTAAAACTTCCAACGTACACAGCCTGTCCTGCTCAATCTGGCCAGAGCTCAACACCGAAATTGCGAACGTCCAGCGATTGCTCCTACACTAAAGGTGCCAGCCCTGAAAGCTCTTGCTGGTCCTCATCTCCCACTGGTAACCTCTCAAACGAACCACAAACACTTGGCCTCTGAACTTGTTTAGCCTACTAAAACTTCCAACATACACTGCCTCTCCTGCTCAATCTGGCCAGAGCTGAACACCGAAATTGAGAACGTCCAGCGATTGCTCCTACACTAAAGGTGCCAGCCCTGAAAGCTCTTGCTGGTCCTCATCTCCCACTGGTAACCTCTCAAACGAACCACAAACACTTGGGCTCCGAACTTGTTTAGCCTACTAAAACTTCCAACGTACACAGCCTCTCCTGCTCAATCTGGCCAGAGCTCAACACCGAAATTGCGAACGTCCAGCGATTGCTCCTACACTAAAGGTGCCAGCCCTGAAAGCTCTTGCTGGTCCTCATCTCCCACTGGTAACCTCTCAAACGAACCACAAACACTTGGCCTCCGAACTTGTTTAGCCTACTAAAACTTCCAACGTACACAGCCTCTCCTGCTCAATCTGGCCAGAGCTCAACACCGAAATTGCGAACGTCCAGCGATTGCTCCTACACTAAAGGTGCCAGCCCTGAAAGCTCTTGCTGGTCCTCATCTCCCACTGGTAACCTCTCAAACGAACCACAAACACTTGGGCTCCGAACTTCTTTAGCCTACTAAAACTTCCAACGTACACAGCCTCTCCTGCTCACCTGGCCAGAGCTCAACACCGAAATTGCGAACGTCCAGCGATTGCTCCTACACTAAAGGTGCCAGCCCTGAAAGCTCTTGCTGGTCCTCATCTCCCACTGGTAACCTCTCAAACGAACTACAAACACTTGGCCTCTGAACTTGTTTAGCCTACTAAAACTTCCAACATACACTGCCTCTCCTGCTCAATCTGGCCAGAGCTCAACACCGAAATTGCGAACGTCCAGCGATTGCTCCTACACTAAAGGTGCCAGCCCTGAAAGCTCTTGCTGGTCCTCATCTCCCACTGGTAACCTCTCAAACGAACCACAAACACTTGGCCTCTGAACTTGTTTAGCCTACTAAAACTTCCAACGTACACAGCCTCTCCTGCTCAATCTGGCCAGAGCTCAACACCGAAATTGCGAACGTCCAGCGATTGCTCCTACACTAAAGGTGCCAGCCCTCAAAGCTCTTGCTGGTCCTCATCTCCCACTGGTAACCTCTCAAACGAACCACAAACACTTGGCCTCTGAACTTGTTTAGCCTACTAAAACTTCCAACGTACACAGCCTCTCCTGCTCAATCTGGCCAGAGCTCAACACCGAAATTGCGAACGTGCAGCGATTGCTCCTACACTAAAGGTGCCAGCCCTGAAAGCTCTTGCTGGTCCTCATCTCCCACTGGTAACCTCTCAAACGAACCACAAACACTTGGGCTCCGAACTTGTTTAGACACTCAAAGGTCCAGACGTATCATCGCTTCCTTTCGCTAATTCACATCAGAGCTGAACACCGAAATTGCGAACGTCCAGCGATTGCTCCTACACTAAAGGTGCCAGCCCTGAAAGCTCTTGCTGGTCCTAATCTCCCACTGGTAACCTCTCAAACGAACCACAAACACTTGGCCTCTGAAGTTGTTTAGCCTACTAAAACTTCCAACGTACACAGCCTCTCCTGCTCAATCTGGCCAGAGCTCAACACCGAAATTGCGAACGTCCAGCGATTGCTCCTACACTAAAGGTGCCAGCCCTGAAAGCTCTTGCTGGTCCTCATCTCCCACTGGTAACCTCTCAAACGAACCACAAACACTTGGCCTCTGAACTTGTTTAGCCTACTAAAACTTCCAACGTACACAGCCTCTCCTGCTCAATCTGGCCAGAGCTCAACACCGAAATTGCGAACGTCCGGCGATTGCTTCTACACTAAAGGTGCCAGCCCTGAAAGCTCTTGCTGGTCCTCATCTCCCACTGGTAACCTCTCAAACGAACCACAAACACTTGGGCTCCGAACTTGTTTAGACACTCAAAGGTCCAGACGTATCATCGCTTCCTTTCGCTAATTCACATCAGAGCTGAACACCGAAATTGCGAACGTCCAGCGATTGCTCCTACACTAAAGGTGCCAGCCCTGAAAGCTCTTGCTGGTCCTCATCTCCCACTGGTAACCTCTCAAACGAACCACAAACACTTGGGCTCCGAACTTGTTTAGACACTCAAAGGTCCAGATGTATCATCGCTTCCTTTCGCTATTTCACATCAGAGCTGAACACCGAAATTGCGAACGTCCAGCGATTGCTCCTACACTAAAGGTGCCAGCCCTGAAAGCTCTTGCTGGTCCTCATCTCCCACTGGTAACCTCTCAAACGAACCACAAACACTTGGCCTCTGAACTTGTTTAGCCTACTAAAACTTCCAACGTACACAGCCTCTCCTGCTCAATCTGGCCAGAGCTCAACACCGAAATTGCGAACGTCCAGCGATTGCTCCTACACTAAAGGTGCCAGCCCTGAAAGCTCTTGCTGGTCCTCATCTCCCACTGGTAACCTCTCAAACGAACCACAAACACTTGGCCTCTGAACTTGTTTAGCCTACTAAAACTTCCAACGTACACAGCCTCTCCTGCTCAATCTGGCCAGAGCTCAACATCGAAAATGCGAACGTCCAGCGATTGCTCCTACAGTAAAGGTGCCAGCCCTGAAAGCTCTTGCTGGTCCTCATCTCCCACTGGTAACCTCTCAAACGAACCACAAACACTTGGCCTCTGAACTTGTTTAGCCTACTAAAACTTCCAACGTACACAGCCTCTCCTGCTCAGTATGGCCAAAATTCAACACCGAAATTGCGAACGTCCAGCGATTGCTCCTACACTAAAGGTGCCAGCCCTGAAAGCTCTTGCTGGTCCTCATCTCCCACTGGTAACCTCTCAAACGAACTACAAACACTTGGCCTCTGAACTTGTTTAGACACTCAAAGGTCCGGACGTATCATCGCTTCCTTTCGCTAATTCACATCAGAGCTCAACACCGAAATTGTGAACGTCCAGCGATTGCTCCTACAGTAAAGGTGCCAGCCCTGAAAGCTCTTGCTGGTCCTCATCTCCCACTGGTAACCTCTCAAACGAACCACAAACACTTGGCCTCCGAACTTGTTTAGCCTACTAAAACTTCCAACATACACTGCCTCTCCTGCTCAATCTGGCCAGAGCTCAACACCGAAATTGCGAACGTCCAGCGATTGCTCCTACACTAAAGGTGCCAGCCCTGAAAGCTCTTGCTGGTCCTCATCTCCCACTGGTAACCTCTCAAACGAACCACAAACACTTGGCCTCTGAACTTGTTTAGGCTACTAAAACTTCCAACATACACTGCCTCTCCTGCTCAATCTGGCCAGAGCTGAACACCGAAAATGCGAACGTCCAGCGATTGCTCCTACACTAAAGGTGCCAGCCCTGAAAGCTCTTGCTGGTCCTCATCTCCCACTGGTAACCTCTCAAACGAACCACAAACACTTGGCCTCTGAACTTGTTTAGCCTACTAAAACTTCCAACGTACACAGCCTCTCCTGCTCAATCTGGCCAGAGCTCAACACCGAAATTGCGAACGTCCAGCGATTGCTCCTACACTAAAGGTGCCAGCCCTGAAAGCTCTTGCTGGTCCTCATCTCCCACTGGTAACCTCTCAAACGAACCACAAACACTTGGCCTCTGAACTTGTTTAGCCTACTAAAACTTCCAACGTACACAGCCTCTCCTGCTCAATCTGGCCAGAGCTCAACATCAAAAATGCGAACGTGCAGCGATTGCTCCTACACTAAAGGTGCCAGCCCTGAAAGCTCTTGCTGGTCCTCATCTCCCACTGGTAACCTCTCAAACGAACCACAAACACTTGGCCTCTGAACTTGTTTAGCCTACTAAAACTTCCAACGTACACAGCCTCTCCTGCTCAATCTGGCCAGAGCTCAACACCGAAATTGCGAACGTCCAGCGATTGCTCCTACACTAAAGGTGCCAGCCCTGAAAGCTCTTGCTGGTCCTCATCTCCCACTGGTAACCTCTCAAACGAACCACAAACACTTGGCCTCTGAACTTGTTTAGCCTACTAAAACTTCCAATGTACACAGCCTCTCCTGCTCAATCTGGCCAGAGCTCAACATCGAAAATGCGAACGTCCAGCGATTGCTCCTACAGTAAAGGTGCCAGCCCTGAAAGCTCTTGCTGGTCCTCATCTCCCACTGGTAACCTCTCAAACGAACCACAAACACTTGGCCTCTGAACTTGTTTAGCCTACTAAAACTTCCAACGTACACAGCCTCTCCTGCTCAGTATGGCCAGAGCTCAACACCGAAATTGCGAACGTCCAGCGATTGCTCCTACACTAAAGGTGCCAGCCCTGAAAGCTCTTGCTGGTCCTCATCTCCCACTGGTAACCTCTCAAACGAACTACAAACACTTGGCCTCTGAACTTGTTTAGACACTCAAAGGTCCAGACGTATCATCGCTTCCTTTCGCTAATTCACATCAGAGCTCAACACCGAAATTGTGAACGTCCAGCGATTGCTCCTACACTAAAGGTGCCAGCCCTGAAAGCTCTTGCTGGTCCTCATCTCCCACTGGTAACCTCTCAAACGAACCACAAACACTTGGCCTCCGAACTTGTTTAGCCTACTAAAACTTCCAACATACACTGCCTCTCCTGCTCAATCTGGCCAGAGCTCAACACCGAAATTGCGAACGTCCAGCGATTGCTCCTACACTAAAGGTGCCAGCCCTGAAAGCTCTTGCTGGTCCTCATCTCCCACTGGTAACCTCTCAAACGAACCACAAACACTTGGCCTCTGAACTTGTTTAGGCTACTAAAACTTCCAACATACACTGCCTCTCCTGCTCAATCTGGCCAGAGCTCAACACCGAAATTGCGAACGTCCAGCGATTGCTCCTACACTAAAGGTGCCAGCCCTGAAAGCTCTTGCTGGTCCTCATCTCCCACTGGTAACCTCTCAAACGAACCACAAACACTTGGCCTCTGAACTTGTTTAGCCTACTAAAACTTCCAACGTACACAGCCTCTCCTGCTCAATCTGGCCAGAGCTCAACACCGAAATTGCGAACGTCCAGCGATTGCTCCTACACTAAAGGTGCCAGCCCTGAAAGCTCTTGCTGGTCCTCATCTCCCACTGGTAACCTCTCAAACGAACCACAAACACTTGGCCTCTGAACTTGTTTAGCCTACTAAAACTTCCAACGTACACTGCCTCTCCTGCTCAATCTGGCCAGAGCTCAACACCGAAATTGCGAACGTCCAGCGATTGCTCCCACACTAAAGGTGCCAGCCCTGAAAGCTCTTGCTGGTCCTCATCTCCCACTGGTAACCTCTCAAACGAACCACAAACACTTGGCCTCTGAACTTGTTTAGCCTACTAAAACTTCCAACGTACACAGCCTCTCCTGCTCAATCTGGCCAGAGCTCAACACCGAAATTGCGAACGTCCAGCGATTGCTCCTACACTAAAGGTGCCAGCCCTGAAAGCTCTTGCTGGTCCTCATCTCCCACTGGTAACCTCTCAAACGAACCACAAACACTTGGGCTCCGAACTTGTTTAGCCTACTAAAACTTCCAACGTACACAGCCTCTCCTGCTCAATCTGGCCAGAGCTCAACACCGAAATTGCGAACGTCCAGCGATTGCTCCTACACTAAAGGTGCCAGCCCTGAAAGCTCTTGCTGGTCCTCATCTCCCACTGGTAACCTCTCAAACGAACCACAAACACTTGGCCTCCGAACTTGTTTAGCCTACTAAAACTTCCAACGTACACAGCCTCTCCTGCTCAATCTGGCCAGAGCTCAACACCGAAATTGCGAACGTCCAGCGATTGCTCCTACACTAAAGGTGCCAGCCCTGAAAGCTCTTGCTGGTCCTCATCTCCCACTGGTAACCTCTCAAACGAACCACAAACACTTGGGCTCCGAACTTGTTTAGCCTACTAAAACTTCCAACGTACACAGCCTCTCCTGCTCACCTGGCCAGAGCTCAACACCGAAATTGCGAACGTCCAGCGATTGCTCCTACACTAAAGGTGCCAGCCCTGAAAGCTCTTGCTGGTCCTCATCTCCCACTGGTAACCTCTCAAACGAACTACAAACACTTGGCCTCTGAACTTGTTTAGACACTCAAAGGTGCAGACGTATCATCGCTTCCTTTCGCTAATTCACATCAGAGCTGAACACCGAAATTGCGAACGTCCAGCGATTGCTCCTACACTAAAGGTGCCAGCCCTGAAAGCTCTTGCTGGTCCTTATCTCCCACTGGTAACCTCTCAAACGAACCACAAACACTTGGCCTCCGAACTTGTTTAGCCTACTAAAACTTCCAACGTACACAGCCTCTCCTGCTCAATCTGGCCAGAGCTCAACACCGAAATTGCGAACGTCCAGCGATTGCCCCTACACTAAAGGTGCCAGCCCTGAAAGCTCTCGCTGGTCCTCATCTCCCACTGGTAACCTCTCAAACGAACCACAAACACTTGGGCTCCGAACTTGTTTAGACACTCAAAGGTCCAGACGTATCATCGCTTCCTTTCGCTAATTCACATCAGAGCTGAACACCGAAATTGCGAACGTCCAGCGATTGCTCCTACACTAAAGGTGCCAGCCCTGAAAGCTCTTGCTGGTCCTCATCTCCCACTGGTAACCTCTCAAACGAACCACAAACACTTGGGCTCCGAACTTGTTTAGACACTCAAAGGTCCAGATGTATCATCGCTTCCTTTCGCTATTTCACATCAGAGCTGAACACCGAAATTGCGAACGTCCAGCGATTGCTCCTACACTAAAGGTGCCAGCCCTGAAAGCTCTTGCTGGTCCTCATCTCCCACTGGTAACCTCTCAAACGAACCACAAACACTTGGCCTCTGAACTTGTTTAGCCTACTAAAACTTCCAACGTACACAGCCTCTCCTGCTCAATCTGGCCAGAGCTCAACACCGAAATTGCGAACGTCCAGCGATTGCTCCTACACTAAAGGTGCCAGCCCTGAAAGCTCTTGCTGGTCCTCATCTCCCACTGGTAACCTCTCAAACGAACCACAAACACTTGGCCTCTGAACTTGTTTAGCCTACTAAAACTTCCAACGTACACAGCCTCTCCTGCTCAATCTGGCCAGAGCTCAACATCGAAAATGCGAACGTCCAGCGATTGCTCCTACACTAAAGGTGCCAGCCCTGAAAGCTCTTGCTGGTCCTCATCTCCCACTGGTAACCTCTCAAACGAACCACAAACACTTGGGCTCCGAACTTGTTTAGACACTCAAAGGTCCAGACGTATTATCGCTTCCTTTCGCTAATTCACATCAGAGCTGAACACCGAAATTGCGAACGTCCAGCGATTGCTCCTACACTAAAGGTGCCAGCCCTGAAAGCTCTTGCTGGTCCTCATCTCCCACTGGTAGCCTCTCAAACGAACCACAAACACTTGGCCTCTGAACTTGTTTAGCCTACTAAAACTTCCAACATACACAGCCTCTCCTGCTCAATCTGGCCAGAGCTCAACACCGAAATTGCGAACGTCCAGCGATTGCTCCTACACTAAAGGTGCCAGCCCTGAAAGCTCTTGCTGGTCCTCATCTCCCACTGGTAACCTCTCAAACGAACCACAAACACTTGGCCTCTGAACTTGTTTAGGCTACTAAAACTTCCAACGTACACAGCCTCTCCTGCTCAATCTGGCCAGAGCTCAACATCGAAAATGCGAACGTCCGGCGATTGCTCTTACACTAAAGTTGCCAGCCCTGAAAGCTCTTGCTGGTCCTCATCTCCCACTGGTAACCTCTCAAACGAACCACAAACACTTGGCCTCTGAACTTGTTTAGCCTACTAAAACTTCCAACGTACACAGCCTCTCCTGCTCAATCTGGCCAGAGCTCAACACCGAAATTGCGAACGTCCAGCGATTGCTCCTACACTAAAGGTGCCAGCCCTGAAAGCTCTTGCTGGTCCTCATCTCCCACTGGTAACCTCTCAAACGAACCACAAACACTTGGCCTCTGAACTTGTTTAGCCTACTAAAACTTCCAACGTACACAGCCTCTCGTGCTCAATCTGGCCAGAGCTCAACACCGAAATTGCGAACGTCCAGCGATTGCTCCTACACTAAAGGTGCCAGCCCTGAAAGCTCTTGCTGGTCCTCATCTCCCACTGGTAACCTCTCAAACGAACCACAAACACTTGGCCTCTGAACTTGTTTAGCCTACTAAAACTTCCAACGTACACAGCCTCTCCTGCTCAATCTGGCCAGAGCTCAACACCGAAATTGCGAACGTCCAGCGATTGCTCCTACAGTAAAGGTGCCAGCCCTGAAAGCTCTTGCTGGTCCTCATCTCCCACTGGTAACCTCTCAAACGAACCACAAACACTTGGCCTCTGAACTTGTTTAGCCTACTAAAACTTCCAACGTACACAGCCTCTCCTGCTCAATCTGGCCAGAGCTCAACACCGAAATTGCGAACGTCCAGCGATTGCTCCTACACTAAAGGTGCCAGCCCTGAAAGCTCTTGCTGGTCCTCATCTCCCACTGGTAACCTCTCAAACGAACCACAAACACTTGGCCTCTGAACTTGTTTAGCCTACTAAAACTTCCAACGTACACAGCCTCTCCTGCTCAATCTGGCCAGAGCTCAACACCGAAATTGCGAACGTCCGGCGATTGCTCCTACACTAAAGGTGCCAGCCCTGAAAGCTCTTGCTGGTCCTCATCTCCCACTGGTAACCTCTCAAACGAACCACAAACACTTGGGCTCCGAACTTGTTTAGCCTACTAAAACTTCCAACGTACACAGCCTCTCCTGCTCAATCTGGCCAGAGCTCAACACCGAAATTGCGAACGTCCAGCGATTGCTCCTACACTAAAGGTGCCAGCCCTGAAAGCTCTTGCTGGTCCTCATCTCCCACTGGTAACCTCTCAAACGAACCACAAACACTTGGGCTCCGAACTTGTTTAGCCTACTAAAACTTCCAACGTACACAGCCTGTCCTGCTCAATCTGGCCAGAGCTCAACACCGAAATTGAGAACGTCCAGCGATTGCTCCTACAGTAAAGGTGCCAGCCCTGAAAGCTCTTGCTGGTCCTCATCTCCCACTGGTAACCTCTCAAACGAACCACAAACACTTGGCCTCTGAACTTGTTTAGACACTCAAAGGTCCAGACGTATCATCGCTTCCTTTCGCTAATTCACATCAGAGCTGAACACCGAAATTGCGAACGTCCAGCGATTGCTCCTACAGTAAAGGTGCCAGCCCTGAAAGCTCTTGCTGGTCCTCATCTCCCACTGGTAACCTCTCAAACGAACCACAAACACTTGGCCTCTGAACTTGTTTAGCCTACTAAAACTTCCAACGTACACAGCCTCTCCTGCTCAATCTGGCCAGAGCTCAACATCAAAAATGCGAACGTCCAGCGATTGCTCCTACACTAAAGGTGCCAGCCCTGAAAGCTCTTGCTGGTCCTCATCTCCCACTGGTAACCTCTCAAACGAACCACAAACACTTGGCCTCTGAACTTGTTTAGCCTACTAAAACTTCCAACGTACACAGCCTCTCCTGCTCAATCTGGCCAGAGCTCAACACCGAAATTGCGAACGTCCAGCGATTGCTCCTACACTAAAGGTGCCAGCCCTGAAAGCTCTTGCTGGTCCTCATCTCCCACTGGTAACCTCTCAAACGAACCACAAACACTTGGCCTCTGAACTTGTTTAGCCTACTAAAACTTCCAACGTACACAGCCTCTCCTGCTCAATCTGGCCAGAGCTCAACATCGAAAATGCGAACGTCCAGCGATTGCTCCTACAGTAAAGGTGCCAGCCCTGAAAGCTCTTGCTGGTCCTCATCTCCCACTGGTAACCTCTCAAACGAACCACAAACACTTGGCCTCTGAACTTGTTTAGCCTACTAAAACTTCCAACGTACACAGCCTCTCCTGCTCAATCTGGCCAGAGCTCAACACCGAAATTGCGAACGTCCGGCGATTGCTCCTACAGTAAAGGTGCCAGCCCTGAAAGCTCTTGCTGGTCCTCATCTCCCACTGGTAACCTCTCAAACGAACCACAAACACTTGGCCTCTGAACTTGTTTAGCCTACTAAAACTTCCAACGTACACAGCCTGTCCTGCTCAATCTGGCCAGAGCTCAACACCGAAATTGCGAACGTCCAGCGATTGCTCCTACACTAAAGGTGCCAGCCCTGAAAGCTCTTGCTGGTCCTCATCTCCCACTGGTAACCTCTCAAACGAACCACAAACACTTGGGCTCCGAACTTGTTTAGACACTCAAAGGTCCAGACGTATCATCGCTTCCTTTCGCTAATTCACATCAGAGCTGAACACCGAAATTGCGAACGTCCAGCGATTGCTCCTGCACTAAAGGTGCCAGCCCTGAAAGATCTTGCTGGTCCTCATCTCCCACTGGTAACCTCTCAAACGAACCACAAACACTTGGCCTCTGAACTTGTTTAGCCTACTAAAACTTCCAACGTACACAGCCTCTCCTGCTCAATCTGGCCAGAGCTCAACACCGAAATTGCGAACGTCCAGCGATTGCTCCTACACTAAAGGTGCCAGCCCTGAAAGCTCTTGCTGGTCCTCATCTCCCACTGGTAACCTCTCAAACGAACCACAAACACTTGGCCTCTGAACTTGTTTAGCCTACTAAAACTTCCAACGTACACAGCCTCTCCTGCTCAATCTGGCCAGAGCTCAACACCGAAATTGCGAACGTCCAGCGATTGCTCCTACACTAAAGGTGCCAGCCCTGAAAGCTCTTGCTGGTCCTCATCTCCCACTGGTAACCTCTCAAACGAACCACAAACACTTGGGCTCCGAACTTGTTTAGCCTACTAAAACTTCCAACGTACACAGCCTCTCCTGCTCAATCTGGCCAGAGCTCAACACCGAAATTGCGAACGTCCAGCGATTGCTCCTACACTAAAGGTGCCAGCCCTGAAAGCTCTTGCTGGTCCTCATCTCCCACTGGTAACCGCTCAAACGAACCACAAACACTTGGCCTCTGAACTTGTTTAGCCTACTAAAACTTCCAACGTACACAGCCTCTCCTGCTCAATCTGGCCAGAGCTCAACACCGAAATTGCGAACGTCCAGCGATTGCTCCTACACTAAAGGTGCCAGCCCTGAAAGCTCTTGCTGGTCCTCATCTCCCACTGGTAACCTCTCAAACGAACCACAAACACTTGGCCTCTGAACTTGTTTAGCCTACTAAAACTTCCAACGTACACAGCCTCTCCTGCTCAATCTGGCCAGAGCTCCACACCGAAATTGCGAACGTCCAGCGATTGCTCCTACACTAAAGGTGCCAGCCCTGAAAGCTCTTGCTGGTCCTCATCTCCCACTGGTAACCTCTCAAACGAACTACAAACACTTGGCCTCTGAACTTGTTTAGACACTCAAAGGTCCAGACGTATCATCGCTTCCTTTCGCTAATTCACATCAGAGCTGAACACCGAAATTGCGAACGTCCAGCGATTGCTCCTACACTAAAGGTGCCAGCCCTGAAAGCTCTTGCTGGTCCTCATCTCCCACTGGTAACCTCTCAAACGAACCACAAACACTTGGCCTCCGAACTTGTTTAGCCTACTAAAACTTCCAACGTACACTGCCTCTCCTGCTCAATCTGGCCAGAGCTCAACACCGAAATTGCGAACGTCCAGCGATTGCTCCTACACTAAAGGTGCCAGCCCTGAAAGCTCTTGCTGGTCCTCATCTCCCACTGGTAACCTCTCAAACGAACCACAAACACTTGGCCTCTAAACTTGTTTAGCCTACTAAAACTTCCAACGTACACAGCCTCTCCTGCTCAATCTGGCCAGAGCTCAACACCGAAATTGCGAACGTCCAGCGATTGCTCCTACACTAAAGGTGCCAGCCCTGAAAGCTCTTGCTGGTCCTCATCTCCCACTGGTAACCTCTCAAACGAACCACAAACACTTGGCCTCTGAACTTGTTTAGCCTACTAAAACTTCCAACGTACACAGCCTCTCCTGCTCAATCTGGCCAGAGCTCAACACCGAAATTGCGAACGTCCAGCGATTGCTCCTACACTAAAGGTGCCAGCCCTGAAAGCTCTTGCTGGTCCTCATCTCCCACTGGTAACCTCTCAAACGAACTACAAACACTTGGCCTCTGAACTTGTTTAGACACTCAAAGGTCCAGACGTATCATCGCTTCCTTTCGCTAATTCACATCAGAGCTCAACACCGAAATTGCGAACGTCCAGCGATTGCTCCTACACTAAAGGTGCCAGCCCTGAAAGCTCTTGCTGGTCCTCATCTCCCACTGGTAACCTCTCAAACGAACCACAAACACTTGGCCTCCGAACTTGTTTAGCCTACTAAAACTTCCAACGTACACAGCCTCTCCTGCTCAATCTGGCCAGAGCTCAACACCGAAATTGCGAACGTCCAGCGATTGCTCCTACACTAAAGGTGCCAGCCCTCAAAGCTCTTGCTGGTCCTCATCTCCCACTGGTAACCTCTCAAACGAACCACAAACACTTGGCCTCTGAACTTGTTTAGCCTACTAAAACTTCCAACGTACACAGCCTCTCCTGCTCAATCTGGCCAGAGCTCAACACCGAAATTGAGAACGTCCAGCGATTGCTCCTACACTAAAGGTGCCAGCCCTGAAAGCTCTTGCTGGTCCTCATCTCCCACTGGTAACCTCTCAAACGAACCACAAACACTTGGCCTCTGAACTTGTTTAGCCTACTAAAACTTCCAACGTACACAGCCTCTCGTGCTCAATCTGGCCAGAGCTCAACACCGAAATTGCAACGTCCAGCGATTGCTCCTACACTAAAGGTGCCAGCCCTGAAAGCTCTTGCTGGTCCTCATCTCCCACTGGTAACCTCTCAAACGAACTACAAACACTTGGCCTCTGAACTTGTTTAGACACTCAAAGGTCCAGACGTATCATCGCTTCCTTTCGCTAATTCACATCAGAGCTCAACACCGAAATTGCGAACGTCCAGCGATTGCTCCTACAGTAAAGGTGCCAGCCCTGAAAGCTCTTGCTGGTCCTCATCTCCCACTGGTAACCTCTCAAACGAACCACAAACACTTGGCCTCCGAACTTGTTTAGCCTACTAAAACTTCCAACGTACACTGCCCCTCCTGCTCAATCTGGCCAGAGCTCAACACCGAAATTGCGAACGTCCAGCGATTGCTCCTACACTAAAGGTGCCAGCCCTGAAAGCTCTTGCTGGTCCTCATCTCCCACTGGTAACCTCTCAAACGAACCACAAACACTTGGCCTCTGAACTTGTTTAGGCTACTAAAACTTCCAACATACACTGCCTCTCCTGCTCAATCTGGCCAGAGCTCAACACCGAAATTGCGAACGTCCAGCGATTGCTCCTACACTAAAGGTGCCAGCCCTGAAAGCTCTTGCTGGTCCTCATCTCCCACTGGTAACCTCTCAAACGAACCACAAACACTTGGCCTCTGAACTTGTTTAGCCTACTAAAACTTCCAACGTACACAGCCTCTCGTGCTCAATCTGGCCAGAGCTCAACACCGAAATTGCGAACGTCCAGCGATTGCTCCTACACTAAAGGTGCCAGCCCTGAAAGCTCTTGCTGGTCCTCATCTCCCACTGGTAACCTCTCAAACGAACCACAAACACTTGGCCTCTGAACTTGTTTAGCCTACTAAAACTTCCAACGTACACAGCCTCTCCTGCTCAATCTGGCCAGAGCTCAACACCGAAATTGCGAACGTCCAGCGATTGCTCCTACACTAAAGGTGCCAGCCCTGAAAGCTCTTGCTGGTCCTCATCTCCCACTGGTAACCTCTCAAACGAACCACAAACACTTGGGCTCCGAACTTGTTTAGCCTACTAAAACTTCCAACGTACACAGCCTCTCCTGCTCAATCTGGCCAGAGCTCAACACCGAAATTGAGAACGTCCAGCGATTGCTCCTACAGTAAAGGTGCCAGCCCTGAAAGCTCTTGCTGGTCCTCATCTCCCACTGGTAACCTCTCAAACGAACCACAAACACTTGGCCTCTGAACTTGTTTAGCCTACTAAAACTTCCAACGTACACAGCCTCTCCTGCTCAGTATGGCCAAAATTCAACACCGAAATTGCGAACGTCCAGCGATTGCTCCTACACTAAAGGTGCCAGCCCTGAAAGCTCTTGCTGGTCCTCATCTCCCACTGGTAACCTCTCAAACGAACTACAAACACTTGGCCTCTGAACTTGTTTAGACACTCAAAGGTCCAGACATATCATCGCTTCCTTTCGCTAATTCACATCAGAGCTGAACACCGAAATTGCGAACGTCCAGCGATTGCTCCTACACTAAAGGTGCCAGCCCTGAAAGCTCTTGCTGGTCCTCATCTCCCACTGGTAACCTCTCAAACGAACCACAAACACTTGGGCTCTGAACTTGTTTAGCCTACTAAAACTTCCAACGTACACAGCCTCTCCTGCTCAATCTGGCCAGAGCTCAACACCGACATTGCGAACGTCCAGCGATTGCTCCTACACTTAAGGTGCCAGCCCTGAAAGCTCTTGCTGGTCCTCATCTCCCACTGGTAACCTCTCAAACGAACCACAAACACTTGGCCTCTGAACTTGTTTAGCCTACTAAAACTTCCAACATACACTGCCTCTCCTGCTCAATCTGGTCAGAGCTCAACACCGAAATTGCGAACGTCCAGCGATTGCTCCTACACTAAAGGTGCCAGCCCTGAAAGCTCTTGCTGGTCCTCATCTCCCACTGGTAAACTTTCAAACGAACCACAAACACTTGGCCTCTGAACTTGTTTAGCCTACTAAAACTTCCAACGTACACAGCCTCTCCTGCTCAATCTGGCCAGAGCTCAACACCGAAATTGCGAACGTCCAGCGATTGCTCCTACACTAAAGGTGCCAGCCCTGAAAGCTCTTGCTGGTCCTCATCTCCCACTGGTAACCTCTCAAACGAACCACAAACACTTGGCCTCTGAACTTGTTTAGCCTACTAAAACTTCCAACGTACACAGCCTCTCCTGCTCAATCTGGCCAGAGCTCAACACCGAAATTGCGAACGTCCAGCGATTGCTCCTACACTAAAGGTGCCAGCCCTGAAAGCTCTTGCTGGTCCTCATCTCCCACTGGTAACCTCTCAAACGAACCACAAACACTTGGCCTCTGAACTTGTTTAGCCTACTAAAACTTCCAACGTACACAGCCTCTCCTGCTCAATCTGGCCAGAGCTCAACACCGAAATTGCGAACGTCCAGCGATTGCTCCTACACTAAAGGTGCCAGCCCTGAAAGCTCTTGCTGGTCCTCATCTCCCACTGGTAACCTCTCAAACGAACCACAAACACTTGGGCTCCGAACTTGTTTAGCCTACTAAAACTTCCAACGTACACAGCCTCTCCTGCTCAATCTGGCCAGAGCTCAACACCGAAATTGAGAACGTCCAGCGATTGCTCCTACACTAAAGGTGCCAGCCCTGAAAGCTCTTGCTGGTCCTCATCTCCCACTGGTAACCTCTCAAACGAACCACAAACACTTGGGCTCCGAACTTGTTTAGCCTACTAAAACTTCCAACGTACACAGCCTCTCCTGCTCAATCTGGCCAGAGCTCAACACCGAAATTGAGAACGTCCAGCGATTGCTCCTACACTAAAGGTGCCAGCCCTGAAAGCTCTTGCTGGTCCTCATCTCCCACTGGTAACCTCTCAAACGAACCACAAACACTTGGCCTCTGAACTTGTTTAGACACTCAAATGTCCAGACGTATCATCGCTTCCTTTCGCTAATTCACATCAGAGCTGAACACCGAAATTGCGAACGTCCAGCGATTGCTCCTACACTAAAGGTGCCAGCCCTGAAAGCTCTTGCTGGTCCTCATCTCCCACTGGTAACCTCTCAAACGAACCACAAACACTTGGCCTCTGAACTTGTTTAGCCTACTAAAACTTCCAACGTACACAGCCTCTCCTGCTCAATCTGGCCAGAGCTCAACACCGAAATTGAGAACGTCCAGCGATTGCTCCTACAGTAAAGGTGCCAGCCCTGAAAGCTCTTGCTGGTCCTCATCTCCCACTGGTAACCTCTCAAACGAACCACAAACACTTGGCCTCTGAACTTGTTTAGCCTACTAAAACTTCCAACGTACACAGCCTCTCCTGCTCAGTATGGCCAAAATTCAACACCGAAATTGCGAACGTCCAGCGATTGCTCCTACACTAAAGGTGCCAGCCCTGAAAGCTCTTGCTGGTCCTCATCTCCCACTGGTAACCTCTCAAACGAACCACAAACACTTGGCCTCTGAACTTGTTTAGCCTACTAAAACTTCCAACGTACACAGCCTCTCCTGCTCAATCTGGCCAGAGCTCAACACCGAAATTGCGAACGTCCAGCGATTGCTCCTACACTAAAGGTGCCAGCCCTGAAAGCTCTTGCTGGTCCTCATCTCCCACTGGTAACCTCTCAAACGAACCACAAACACTTGGGCTCCGAACTTGTTTAGCCTACTAAAACTTCCAACGTACACAGCCTCTCCTGCTCAATCTGGCCAGAGCTCAACACCGAAATTGAGAACGTCCAGCGATTGCTCCTACACTAAAGGTGCCAGCCCTGAAAGCTCTTGCTGGTCCTCATCTCCCACTGGTAACCTCTCAAACGAACCACAAACACTTGGCCTCTGAACTTGTTTAGACACTCAAATGTCCAGACGTATCATCGCTTCCTTTCGCTAATTCACATCAGAGCTGAACACCGAAATTGCGAACGTCCAGCGATTGCTCCTACACTAAAGGTGCCAGCCCTGAAAGCTCTTGCTGGTCCTCATCTCCCACTGGTAACCTCTCAAACGAACCACAAACACTTGGCCTCTGGACTTGTTCAGCCTACTAAAACTTCCAACGTACACAGCCTCTCCTGCTCAATCTGGCCAGAGCTCCACACCGAAATTGCGAACGTTCCAGCGATTGCTCCTACACTAAAGGTGCCAGCCCTGAAAGCTCTTGCTGGTCCTCATCTCCCACTGGTAACCTCTCAAACGAACTACAAACACTTGGCCTCTGAACTTG
Organism: Gavia stellata; assembly: GCF_030936135.1. NCBI lineage: Eukaryota > Metazoa > Chordata > Aves > Gaviiformes > Gaviidae > Gavia > Gavia stellata. The sequence continues at coordinate 38,375 of NW_026776469.1, forward strand.
TTTAGACACTCAAAGGTCCAGACGTATCATCGCTTCCTTTCGCTAATTCACATCAGAGCTGAACACCGAAATTGCGAACGTCCAGCGATTGCTCCTACACTAAAGGTGCCAGCCCTGAAAGCTCTTGCTGGTCCTCATCTCCCACTGGTAACCTCTCAAACGAACCACAAACACTTGGGCTCCGAACTTGTTTAGCCTACTAAAACTTCCAACGTACACTGCCTCTCCTGCTCAATCTGGCCAGAGCTCAACACCGAAATTGCGAACGTCCAGCGATTGCTCCTACACTAAAGGTGCCAGCCCTGAAAGCTCTTGCTGGTCCTCATCTCCCACTGGTAACCTCTCAAACGAACCACAAACACTTGGCCTCTGAACTTGTTTAGGCTACTAAAACTTCCAACATACACTGCCTCTCCTGCTCAATCTGGCCAGAGCTCAACACCGAAATTGCGAACGTCCAGCGATTGCTCCTACACTAAAGGTGCCAGCCCTGAAAGCTCTTGCTGGTCCTCATCTCCCACTGGTAAACTTTCAAACGAACCACAAACACTTGGCCTCTGAACTTGTTTAGCCTACTAAAACTTCCAACGTACACAGCCTCTCCTGCTCAATCTGGCCAGAGCTCAACACCGAAATTGCGAACGTCCAGCGATTGCTCCTACACTAAAGGTGCCAGCCCTGAAAGCTCTTGCTGGTCCTCATCTCCCACTGGTAACCTCTCAAACGAACCACAAACACTTGGCCTCTGAACTTGTTTAGCCTACTAAAACTTCCAAAGTACACAGCCTGTCCTGCTCAATCTGGCCAGAGCTCAACACCGAAATTGCGGACGTCCAGCGATTGCTCCTACACTAAAGGTGCCAGCCCTGAAAGCTCTTGCTGGTCCTCATCTCCCACTGGTAACCTCTCAAACGAACCACAAACACTTGGCCTCTGAACTTGTTTAGCCTACTAAAACTTCCAACGTACACTGCCTCTCCTGCTCAATCTGGCCAGAGCTCAACACCGAAATTGCGAACGTCCAGCGATTGCTCCCACACTAAAGGTGCCAGCCCTGAAAGCTCTTGCTGGTCCTCATCTCCCACTGGTAACCTCTCAAACGAACCACAAACACTTGGCCTCTGAACTTGTTTAGCCTACTAAAACTTCCAACGTACACAGCCTCTCCTGCTCAATCTGGCCAGAGCTCAACACCGAAATTGCGAACGTCCAGCGATTGCTCCTACACTAAAGGTGCCAGCCCTGAAAGCTCTTGCTGGTCCTCATCTCCCACTGGTAACCTCTCAAACGAACCACAAACACTTGGGCTCCGAACTTGTTTAGCCTACTAAAACTTCCAACGTACACAGCCTCTCCTGCTCAATCTGGCCAGAGCTCAACACCGAAATTGAGAACGTCCAGCGATTGCTCCTACACTAAAGGTGCCAGCCCTGAAAGCTCTTGCTGGTCCTCATCTCCCACTGGTAACCTCTCAAACGAACCACAATCACTTGATCTCTGAACTTGTTTAGACACTCAAATGTCCAGACGTATCATCGCTTCCTTTCGCTAATTCACATCAGAGCTGAACACCGAAATTGCGAACGTCCAGCGATTGCTCCTACACTAAAGGTGCCAGCCCTGAAAGCTCTTGCTGGTCCTCATCTCCCACTGGTAACCTCTCAAACGAACCACAAACACTTGGCCTCTGAACTTGTTTAGACACTCAAATGTCCAGACGTATCATCGCTTCCTTTCGCTAATTCACATCAGAGCTGAACACCGAAATTGCGAACGTCCAGCGATTGCTCCTACACTAAAGGTGCCAGCCCTGAAAGCTCTTGCTGGTCCTCATCTCCCACTGGTAACCTCTCAAACGAACCACAAACACTTGGCCTCTGAACTTGTTTAGCCTACTAAAACTTCCAAAGTACACAGCCTGTCCTGCTCAATCTGGCCAGAGCTCAACACTGAAATTGCGAACGTCCAGCGATTGCTCCTACACTAAAGGTGCCAGCCCTGAAAGCTCTTGCTGGTCCTCATCTCCCACTGGTAACCTCTCAAACGAACCACAAACACTTGGCCTCTGAACTTGTTTAGCCTACTAAAACTTCCAACGTACACAGCCTGTCCTGCTCAATCTGGCCAGAGCTCAACACCGAAATTGCGAACGTCCAGCGATTGCTCCCACACTAAAGGTGCCAGCCCTGAAAGCTCTTGCTGGTCCTCATCTCCCACTGGTAACCTCTCAAACGAACCACAAACACTTGGCCTCTGAACTTGTTTAGCCTACTAAAACTTCCAACGTACACAGCCTCTCCTGCTCAATCTGGCCAGAGCTCAACACCGAAATTGCGAACGTCCAGCGATTGCTCCTACACTAAAGGTGCCAGCCCTGAAAGCTCTTGCTGGTCCTCATCTCCCACTGGTAACCTCTCAAACGAACCACAAACACTTGGGCTCCGAACTTGTTTAGCCTACTAAAACTTCCAACGTACACAGCCTCTCCTGCTCAATCTGGCCAGAGCTCAACACCGAAATTGAGAACGTCCAGCGATTGCTCCTACACTAAAGGTGCCAGCCCTGAAAGCTCTTGCTGGTCCTCATCTCCCACTGGTAACCTCTCAAACGAACCACAAACACTTGGCCTCTGAACTTGTTTAGACACTCAAATGTCCAGACGTATCATCGCTTCCTTTCGCTAATTCACATCAGAGCTGAACACCGAAATTGCGAACGTCCAGCGATTGCTCCTACACTAAAGGTGCCAGCCCTGAAAGCTCTTGCTGGTCCTCATCTCCCACTGGTAACCTCTCAAACGAACCACAAACACTTGGCCTCTGAACTTGTTTAGCCTACTAAAACTTCCAACGTACACAGCCTCTCCTGCTCAATCTGGCCAGAGCTCAACACCGAAATTGAGAACGTCCAGCGATTGCTCCTACAGTAAAGGTGCCAGCCCTGAAAGCTCTTGCTGGTCCTCATCTCCCACTGGTAACCTCTCAAACGAACCACAAACACTTGGCCTCTGAACTTGTTTAGCCTACTAAAACTTCCAACGTACACAGCCTCTCCTGCTCAGTATGGCCAAAATTCAACACCGAAATTGCGAACGTCCAGCGATTGCTCCTACACTAAAGGTGCCAGCCCTGAAAGCTCTTGCTGGTCCTCATCTCCCACTGGTAACCTCTCAAACGAACCACAAACACTTGGCCTCTGAACTTGTTTAGGCTACTAAAACTTCCAACATACACTGCCTCTCCTGCTCAATCTGGCCAGAGCTCAACACCGAAATTGCGAACGTCCAGCGATTGCTCCTACACTAAAGGTGCCAGCCCTGAAAGCTCTTGCTGGTCCTCATCTCCCACTGGTAACCTCTCAAACGAACCACAAACACTTGGCCTCTGAACTTGTTTAGCCTACTAAAACTTCCAAAGTACACAGCCTGTCCTGCTCAATCTGGCCAGAGCTCAACACCGAAATTGCGAACGTCCAGCGATTGCTCCTACACTAAAGGTGCCAGCCCTGAAAGCTCTTGCTGGTCCTCATCTCCCACTGGTAACCTCTCAAACGAACCACAAACACTTGGCCTCTGAACTTGTTTAGCCTACTAAAACTTCCAACGTACACTGCCTCTCCTGCTCAATCTGGCCAGAGCTCAACACCGAAATTGCGAACGTCCAGCGATTGCTCCCACACTAAAGGTGCCAGCCCTGAAAGCTCTTGCTGGTCCTCATCTCCCACTGGTAACCTCTCAAACGAACCACAAACACTTGGCCTCTGAACTTGTTTAGCCTACTAAAACTTCCAACGTACACAGCCTCTCCTGCTCAATCTGGCCAGAGCTCAACACCGAAATTGCGAACGTCCAGCGATTGCTCCTACACTAAAGGTGCCAGCCCTGAAAGCTCTTGCTGGTCCTCATCTCCCACTGGTAACCTCTCAAACGAACCACAAACACTTGGGCTCCGAACTTGTTTAGCCTACTAAAACTTCCAACGTACACAGCCTCTCCTGCTCAATCTGGCCAGAGCTCAACACCGAAATTGAGAACGTCCAGCGATTGCTCCTACACTAAAGGTGCCAGCCCTGAAAGCTCTTGCTGGTCCTCATCTCCCACTGGTAACCTCTCAAACGAACCACAATCACTTGACCTCTGAACTTGTTTAGACACTCAAATGTCCAGACGTATCATCGCTTCCTTTCGCTAATTCACATCAGAGCTGAACACCGAAATTGCGAACGTCCAGCGATTGCTCCTACACTAAAGGTGCCAGCCCTGAAAGCTCTTGCTGGTCCTCATCTCCCACTGGTAACCTCTCAAACGAACCACAAACACTTGGCCTCTGAACTTGTTTAGCCTACTAAAACTTCCAACGTACACAGCCTCTCCTGCTCAATCTGGCCAGAGCTCAACACCGAAATTGAGAACGTCCAGCGATTGCTCCTACACTAAAGGTGCCAGCCCTGAAAGCTCTTGCTGGTCCTCATCTCCCACTGGTAACCTCTCAAACGAACCACAAACACTTGGCCTCTGAACTTGTTTAGCCTACTAAAACTTCCAACGTACACAGCCTCTCCTGCTCAGTATGGCCAAAATTCAACACCGAAATTGCGAACGTCCAGCGATTGCTCCTACACTAAAGGTGCCAGCCCTGAAAGCTCTTGCTGGTCCTCATCTCCCACTGGTAACCTCTCAAACGAACTACAAACACTTGGCCTCTGAACTTGTTTAGACACTCAAAGGTCCAGACGTATCATCGCTTCCTTTCGCTAATTCACATCAGAGCTCAACACTGAAATTGCGAACGTCCAGCGATTGCTCCTACACTAAAGGTGCCAGCCCTGAAAGCTCTTGCTGGTCCTCATCTCCCACTGGTAACCTCTCAAACGAACCACAAACACTTGGCCTCCGAACTTGTTTAGCCTACTAAAACTTCCAACGTACACAGCCTCTCCTGCTCAATCTGGCCAGAGCTCAACACCGAAATTGCGAACGTCCAGCGATTGCTCCTACACTAAAGGTGCCAGCCCTGAAAGCTCTTGCTGGTCCTCATCTCCCACTGGTAACCTCTCAAACGAACCACAAACACTTGGCCTCTGAACTTGTTTAGCCTACTAAAACTTCCAAAGTACACAGCCTGTCCTGCTCAATCTGGCCAGAGCTCAACACTGAAATTGCGAACGTCCAGCGATTGCTCCTACACTAAAGGTGCCAGCCCTGAAAGCTCTTGCTGGTCCTCATCTCCCACTGGTAACCTCTCAAACGAACCACAAACACTTGGCCTCTGAACTTGTTTAGCCTACTAAAACTTCCAACGTACACAGCCTCTCCTGCTCAATCTGGCCAGAGCTCAACACCGAAATTGCGAACGTCCAGCGATTGCTCCCACACTAAAGGTGCCAGCCCTGAAAGCTCTTGCTGGTCCTCATCTCCCACTGGTAACCTCTCAAACGAACCACAAACACTTGGCCTCTGAACTTGTTTAGCCTACTAAAACTTCCAACGTACACAGCCTCTCCTGCTCAATCTGGCCAGAGCTCAACACCGAAATTGCGAACGTCCAGCGATTGCTCCTACACTAAAGGTGCCAGCCCTGAAAGCTCTTGCTGGTCCTCATCTCCCACTGGTAACCTCTCAAACGAACCACAAACACTTGGCCTCTGAACTTGTTTAGACACTCAAATGTCCAGACGTATCATCGCTTCCTTTCGCTAATTCACATCAGAGCTGAACACCGAAATTGCGAACGTCCAGCGATTGCTCCTACACTAAAGGTGCCAGCCCTGAAAGCTCTTGCTGGTCCTCATCTCCCACTGGTAACCTCTCAAACGAACCACAAACACTTGGGCTTCGAACTTGTTTAGCCTACTAAAACTTCCAACGTACACAGCCTCTCCTGCTCAATCTGGCCAGAGCTCAACACCGAAATTGAGAACGTCCAGCGATTGCTCCTACACTAAAGGTGCCAGCCCTGAAAGCTCTTGCTGGTCCTCATCTCCCACTGGTAACCTCTCAAACGAACCACAAACACTTGGCCTCTGAACTTGTTTAGCCTACTAAAACTTCCAACGTACACAGCCTCTCCTGCTCAGTATGGCCAAAATTCAACACCGAAATTGCGAACGTCCAGCGATTGCTCCTACACTAAAGGTGCCAGCCCTGAAAGCTCTTGCTGGTCCTCATCTCCCACTGGTAACCTCTCAAACGAACTACAAACACTTGGCCTCTGAACTTGTTTAGACACTCAAAGGTCCAGACGTATCATCGCTTCCTTTCGCTAATTCACATCAGAGCTCAACACTGAAATTGCGAACGTCCAGCGATTGCTCCTACACTAAAGGTGCCAGCCCTGAAAGCTCTTGCTGGTCCTCATCTCCCACTGGTAACCTCTCAAACGAACCACAAACACTTGGCCTCCGAACTTGTTTAGCCTACTAAAACTTCCAACGTACACAGCCTCTCCTGCTCAATCTGGCCAGAGCTCAACACCGAAATTGCGAACGTCCAGCGATTGCTCCTACACTAAAGGTGCCAGCCCTGAAAGCTCTTGCTGGTCCTCATCTCCCACTGGTAACCTCTCAAACGAACCACAAACACTTGGCCTCTGAACTTGTTTAGCCTACTAAAACTTCCAAAGTACACAGCCTGTCCTGCTCAATCTGGCCAGAGCTCAACACTGAAATTGCGAACGTCCAGCGATTGCTCCTACACTAAAGGTGCCAGCCCTGAAAGCTCTTGCTGGTCCTCATCTCCCACTGGTAACCTCTCAAACGAACCACAAACACTTGGCCTCTGAACTTGTTTAGCCTACTAAAACTTCCAACGTACACAGCCTGTCCTGCTCAATCTGGCCAGAGCTCAACACCGAAATTGCGAACGTCCAGCGATTGCTCCCACACTAAAGGTGCCAGCCCTGAAAGCTCTTGCTGGTCCTCATCTCCCACTGGTAACCTCTCAAACGAACCACAAACACTTGGCCTCTGAACTTGTTTAGCCTACTAAAACTTCCAACGTACACAGCCTCTCCTGCTCAATCTGGCCAGAGCTCAACACCGAAATTGCGAACGTCCAGCGATTGCTCCTACACTAAAGGTGCCAGCCCTGAAAGCTCTTGCTGGTCCTCATCTCCCACTGGTAACCTCTCAAACGAACCACAAGCACTTGGGCTCCGAACTTGTTTAGCCTACTAAAACTTCCAACGTACACAGCCTCTCCTGCTCAATCTGGCCAGAGCTCAACACCGAAATTGCGAACGTCCAGCGATTGCTCCTACACTAAAGGTGCCAGCCCTGAAAGCTCTTGCTGGTCCTCATCTCCCACTGGTAACCTCTCAAACGAACCACAAACACTTGGCCTCTGAACTTGTTTAGACACTCAAAGGTCCAGACGTATCATCGCTTCCTTTCGCTAATTCACATCAGAGCTGAACACCGAAATTGCGAACGTCCAGCGATTGCTCCTACACTAAAGGTGCCAGCCCTGAAAGCTCTTGCTGGTCCTCATCTCCCACTGGTAACCTCTCAAACGAACCACAAACACTTGGCCTCCGAACTTGTTTAGCCTACTAAAACTTCCAACGTACACAGCCTCTCCTGCTCAATCTGGCCAGAGCTCAACACCGAAATTGCGAACGTCCAGCGATTGCTCCTACACTAAAGGTGCCAGCCCTGAAAGCTCTTGCTGGTCCTCATCTCCCACTGGTAACCTCTCAAACGAACCACAAACACTTGGCCTCTGAACTTGTTTAGCCTACTAAAACTTCCAACGTACACAGCCTCTCCTGCTCAGTATGGCCAAAATTCAACACCGAAATTGCGAACGTCCAGCGATTGCTCCTACACTAAAGGTGCCAGCCCTGAAAGCTCTTGCTGGTCCTCATCTCCCACTGGTAACCTCTCAAACGAACCACAAACACTTGGCCTCCGAACTTGTTTAGCCTACTAAAACTTCCAACGTACACAGCCTCTCCTGCTCAATCTGGCCAGAGCTCAACACCGAAATTGCGAACGTCCAGCGATTGCTCCTACACTAAAGGTGCCAGCCCTGAAAGCTCTTGCTGGTCCTCATCTCCCACTGGTAACCTCTCAAACAAACCACAAACACTTGGCCTCCGAACTTGTTTAGCCTACTAAAACTTCCAACGTACACAGCCTCTCCTGCTCATCTGGCCAGAGCTCAACATCGAAAATGCGAACGTCCAGCGATTGCTCCTACACTAAAGGTGCCAGCCCTGAAAGCTCTTGCTGGTCCTCATCTCCCACTGGTAACCTCTCAAACGAACCACAAACACTCGGCCTCTGAACTTGTTTAGCCTACTAAAACTTCCAACGTACACAGCCTCTCCTGCTCAATCTGGCCAGAGCTCAACACCGAAATTGCGAACGTCCGGCGATTGCTCCTACAGTAAAGGTGCCAGCCCTGAAAGCTCTTGCTGGTCCTCATCTCCCACTGGTAACCTCTCAAACGAACCACAAACACTTGGCCTCTGAACTTGTTTAGCCTACTAAAACTTCCAACGTACACAGCCTGTCCTGCTCAATCTGGCCAGAGCTCAACACCGAAATTGCGAACGTCCAGCGATTGCTCCTACACTAAAGGTGCCAGCCCTGAAAGCTCTTGCTGGTCCTCATCTCCCACTGGTAACCTCTCAAACGAACCACAAACACTTGGGCTCCGAACTTGTTTAGACACTCAAAGGTGCAGACGTATCATCGCTTCCTTTCGCTAATTCACATCAGAGCTGAACACCGAAATTGCGAACGTCCAGCGATTGCTCCTACACTAAAGGTGCCAGCCCTGAAAGATCTTGCTGGTCCTCATCTCCCACTGGTAACCTCTCAAACGAACCACAAACACTTGGCCTCTGAACCTGTTTAGCCTACTAAAACTTCCAACGTACACAGCCTCTCCTGCTCAATCTGGCCAGAGCTCAACACCGAAATTGCGAACGTCAGCGATTGCTCCTACACTAAAGGTGCCAGCCCTGAAAGCTCTTGCTGGTCCTCATCTCCCACTGGTAACCTCTCAAACGAACCACAAACACTTGGCCTCTGAACTTGTTTAGGCTACTAAAACTTCCAACGTACACAGCCTCTCCTGCTCAATCTGGCCAGAGCTCAACACCGAAATTGCGAACGTCCAGCGATTGCTCCTACAGTAAAGGTGCCAGCCCTGAAAGCTCTTGCTGGTCCTCATCTCCACTGGTAACCTCTCAAACGAACCACAAACACTTGGGCTCCGAACTTGTTTAGGCTACTAAAACTTCCAACGTACACAGCCTCTCCTGCTCAATCTGGCCAGAGCTCAACACCGAAATTGCGAACGTCCAGCGATTGCTCCTACACTAAAGGTGCCAGCCCTGAAAGCTCTTGCTGGTCCTCATCTCCCACTGGTAACCTCTCAAACGAACCACAAACACTTGGGCTCCGAACTTGTTTAGCCTACTAAAACTTCCAACATACACTGCCTCTCCTGCTCAATCTGGCCAGAGCTCAACACCGAAATTGCGAACGTCCAGCGATTGCTCCTACACTAAAGGTGCCAGCCCTGAAAGCTCTTGCTGGTCCTCATCTCCCACTGGTAACCTCTCAAACGAACCACAAACACTTGGGCTCCGAACTTGTTTAGCCTACTAAAACTTCCAACGTACACAGCCTCTCCTGCTCAATCTGGCCAGAGCTCAACACCGAAATTGAGAACGTCCAGCGATTGCTCCTACACTAAAGGTGCCAGCCCTGAAAGCTCTTGCTGGTCCTCATCTCCCACTGGTACCTCTCAAACGAACCGCAAACACTTGGCCTCTGAACTTGTTTAGACACACTCAAATGTCCAGACGTATCATCGCTTCCTTTCGCTAATTCACATCAGAGCTGAACACCGAAATTGCGAACGTCCAGCGATTGCTCCTACACTAAAGGTGCCAGCCCTGAAAGCTCTTGCTGGTCCTCATCTCCCACTGGTAACCTCTCAAACGAACCACAAACACTTGGCCTCTGAACTTGTTTAGCCTACTAAAACTTCCAACGTACACAGCCTCTCCTGCTCAATCTGGCCAGAGCTCCACACCGAAATTGCGAACGTCCAGCGATTGCTCCTACACTAAAGGTGCCAGCCCTGAAAGCTCTTGCTGGTCCTCATCTCCCACTGGTAACCTCTCAAACGAACCACAAACACTTGGCCTCTGAACTTGTTTAGCCTACTAAAACTTCCAACGTACACAGCCTCTCCTGCTCAGTATGGCCAAAATTCAACACCGAAATTGCGAACGTCCAGCGATTGCTCCTACACTAAAGGTGCCAGCCCTGAAAGCTCTTGCTGGTCCTCATCTCCCACTGGTAACCTCTCAAACGAACTACAAACACTTGGCCTCTGAACTTGTTTAGACACTCAAAGGTCCAGACGTATCATCGCTTCCTTTCGCTAATTCACATCAGAGCTCAACACCGAAATTGTGAACGTCCAGCGATTGCTCCTACACTAAAGGTGCCAGCCCTGAAAGCTCTTGCTGGTCCTCATCTCCCACTGGTAACCTCTCAAACGAACCACAAACACTTGGCCTCCGAACTTGTTTAGCCTACTAAAACTTCCAACATACACTGCCTCTCCTGCTCAATCTGGCCAGAGCTCAACACCGAAATTGCGAACGTCCAGCGATTGCTCCTACACTAAAGGTGCCAGCCCTGAAAGCTCTTGCTGGTCCTCATCTCCCACTGGTAACCTCTCAAACGAACCACAAACACTTGGCCTCCGAACTTGTTTAGCCTACTAAAACTTCCAACATACACTGCCTCTCCTGCTCAATCTGGCCAGAGCTCAACACCGAAATTGCGAACGTCCAGCGATTGCTCCTACACTAAAGGTGCCAGCCCTGAAAGCTCTTGCTGGTCCTCATCTCCCACTGGTAACCTCTCAAACGAACCACAAACACTTGGGCTCCGAACTTGTTTAGCCTACTAAAACTTCCAACGTACACAGCCTCTCCTGCTCAATCTGGCCAGAGCTCAACACCGAAATTGCGAACGTCCAGCGATTGCTCCTACACTAAAGGTGCCAGCCCTGAAAGCTCTTGCTGGTCCTCATCTCCCACTGGTAACCTCTCAAACGAACCACAAACACTTGGCCTCTGAACTTGTTTAGACACTCAAATGTCCAGACGTATCATCGCTTCCTTTCGCTAATTCACATCAGAGCTGAACACCGAAATTGCGAACGTCCAGCGATTGCTCCTACACTAAAGGTGCCAGCCCTGAAAGCTCTTGCTGGTCCTCATCTCCCACTGGTAACCTCTCAAACGAACCACAAACACTTGGCCTCTGAACTTGTTTAGCCTACTAAAACTTCAACGTACACAGCCTCTCCTGCTCATCTGGCAGAGCTCAACACCGAAATTGCGAACGTCCAGCGATTGCTCCTACACTAAAGGTGCCAGCCCTGAAAGCTCTTGCTGGTCCTCATCTCCCACTGGTAACCTCTCAAACGAACCACAAACACTTGGCCTCTGAACTTGTTTAGCCTACTAAAACTTCCAACGTACACAGCCTCTCCTGCTCAGTATGGCCAAAATTCAACACCGAAATTGCGAACGTCCAGCGATTGCTCCTACACTAAAGGTGCCAGCCCTGAAAGCTCTTGCTGGTCCTCATCTCCACTGGTAACCTCTCAAACGAACTACAAACACTTGGCCTCTGAACTTGTTTAGACACTCAAAGGTCCAGACGTATCATCGCTTCCTTTCGCTAATTCACATCAGAGCTCAACACCGAAATTGTGAACGTCCAGCGATTGCTCCTACACTAAAGGTGCCAGCCCTGAAAGCTCTTGCTGGTCCTCATCTCCCACTGGTAACCTCTCAAACGAACCACAAACACTTGGCCTCCGAACTTGTTTAGCCTACTAAAACTTCCAATATACACTGCCTCTCCTGCTCAATCTGGCCAGAGCTCAACACCGAAATTGCGAACGTCCAGCGATTGCTCCTACACTAAAGGTGCCAGCCCTGAAAGCTCTTGCTGGTCCTCATCTCCCACTGGTAACCTCTCAAACAAACCACAAACACTTGGCCTCCGAACTTGTTTAGCCTACTAAAACTTCCAACGTACACAGCCTCTCCTGCTCAATCTGGCCAGAGCTCAACATCGAAAATGCGAACGTCCAGCGATTGCTCCTACACTAAAGGTGCCAGCCCTGAAAGCTCTTGCTGGTCCTCATCTCCCACTGGTAACCTCTCAAACGAACCACAAACACTCGGCCTCTGAACTTGTTTAGCCTACTAAAACTTCAACGTACACAGCCTCTCCTGCTCAATCTGGCCAGAGCTCAACACCGAAATTGCGAACATCCGGCGATTGCTCCTACACTAAAGGTGCCAGCCCTGAAAGCTCTTGCTGGTCCTCATCTCCCACTGGTAACCTCTCAAACGAACCACAAACACTTGGCCTCTGAACTTGTTTAGCCTACTAAAACTTCCAACGTACACAGCCTGTCCTGCTCAATCTGGCCAGAGCTCAACACCGAAATTGCGAACGTCCAGCGATTGCTCCTACACTAAAGGTGCCAGCCCTGAAAGCTCTTGCTGGTCCTCATCTCCCACTGGTAACCTCTCAAACGAACCACAAACACTTGGGCTCCGAACTTGTTTAGACACTCAAAGGTCCAGACGTATCATCGCTTCCTTTCGCTAATTCACATCAGAGCTGAACACCGAAATTGCGAACGTCAGCGATTGCTCCTACACTAAAGGTGCAGCCCTGAAAGCTCTTGCTGGTCCTCATCTCCCACTGGTAACCTCTCAAACGAACCACAAACACTTGGCCTCCGAACTTGTTTAGCCTACTAAAACTTCCAACGTACACTGCCTCTCCTGCTCAATCTGGCCAGAGCTCAACACCGAAATTGCGAACGTCCAGCGATTGCTCCTACACTAAAGGTGCCAGCCCTGAAAGCTCTTGCTGGTCCTCATCTCCCACTGGTAACCTCTCAAACGAACCACAAACACTTGGCCTCCGAACTTGTTTAGCCTACTAAAACTTCCAACATACACTGCCTCTCCTGCTCAATCTGGCCAGAGCTCAACACCGAAATTGCGAACGTCCAGCGATTGCTCCTACACTAAAGGTGCCAGCCCTGAAAGCTCTTGCTGGTCCTCATCTCCCACTGGTAACCTCTCAAACGAACCACAAACACTTGGGCTCCGAACTTGTTTAGCCTACTAAAACTTCCAACGTACACAGCCTCTCCTGCTCAATCTGGCCAGAGCTCAACACCGAAATTGCGAACGTCCAGCGATTGCTCCTACACTAAAGGTGCCAGCCCTGAAAGCTCTTGCTGGTCCTCATCTCCCACTGGTAACCTCTCAAACGAACCACAAACACTTGGCCTCTGAACTTGTTTAGACACTCAAATGTCCAGACGTATCATCGCTTCCTTTCGCTAATTCACATCAGAGCTGAACACACGAAATTGCGAACGTCCAGCGATTGCTCCTACACTAAAGGTGCCAGCCCTGAAAGCTCTTGCTGGTCCTCATCTCCCACTGGTAACCTCTCAAACGAACCACAAACACTTGGCCTCTGAACTTGTTTAGCCTACTAAAACTTCCAACGTACACAGCCTCTCCTGCTCAATCTGGCCAGAGCTCAACACCGAAATTGCGAACGTCCAGCGATTGCTCCTACACTAAAGGTGCCAGCCCTGAAAGCTCTTGCTGGTCCTCATCTCCCACTGGTAACCTCTCAAACGAACCACAAACACTTGGCCTCTGAACTTGTTTAGCCTACTAAAACTTCCAACGTACACAGCCTCTCCTGCTCAATCTGGCCAGAGCTCAACACCGAAATTGCGAACGTCCAGCGATTGCTCCTACACTAAAGGTGCCAGCCCTGAAAGCTCTTGCTGGTCCTCATCTCCCACTGGTAACCTCTCAAACGAACCACAAACACTTGGCCTCTGAACTTGTTTAGCCTACTAAAACTTCCAACGTACACAGCCTCTCCTGCTCAATCTGGCCAGAGCTCAACACCGAAATTGCGAACGTCCAGCGATTGCTCCTACACTAAAGGTGCCAGCCCTGAAAGCTCTTGCTGGTCCTCATCTCCCACTGGTAACCTCTCAAACGAACCACAAACACTTGGCCTCTGAACTTGTTTAGCCTACTAAAACTTCCAACGTACACAGCCTCTCCTGCTCAGTATGGCCAAAATTCAACACGAAATTGCGAACGTCCAGCGATTGCTCCTACACTAAAGGTGCCAGCCCTGAAAGCTCTTGCTGGTCCTCATCTCCCACTGGTAACCTCTCAAACGAACTACAAACACTTGGCCTCTGAACTTGTTTAGACACTCAAAGGTCCAGACGTATCATCGCTTCCTTTCGCTAATTCACATCAGAGCTCAACACCGAAATTGTGAACGTCCAGCGATTGCTCCTACACTAAAGGTGCCAGCCCTGAAAGCTCTTGCTGGTCCTCATCTCCCACTGGTAACCTCTCAAACGAACCACAAACACTTGGCCTCCGAACTTGTTTAGCCTACTAAAACTTCCAACATACACTGCCTCTCCTGCTCAATCTGGCCAGAGCTCAACACCGAAATTGCGAACGTCCAGCGATTGCTCCTACACTAAGGTGCCAGCCCTGAAAGCTCTTGCTGGTCCTCATCTCCCACTGGTAACCTCTCAAACGAACTACAAACACTTGGCCTCTGAACTTGTTTAGGCACTCAAAGGTCCAGACGTATCATCGCTTCCTTTCGCTAATTCACATCAGAGCTCAACACCGAAATTGTGAACGTCCAGCGATTGCTCCTACACTAAAGGTGCCAGCCCTGAAAGCTCTTGCTGGTCCTCATCTCCCACTGGTAACCTCTCAAACGAACCACAAACACTTGGCCTCCGAACTTGTTTAGCCTACTAAAACTTCCAACATACACTGCCTCTCCTGCTCAATCTGGCCAGAGCTCAACACCGAAATTGCGAACGTCCAGCGATTGCTCCTACACTAAAGGTGCCAGCCCTGAAAGCTCTTGCTGGTCCTCATCTCCCACTGGTAACCTCTCAAACAAACCACAAACACTTGGCCTCCGAACTTGTTTAGCCTACTAAAACTTCCAACGTACACAGCCTCTCCTGCTCAATCCTGGCCAGAGCTCAACATCGAAAATGCGAACGTCCAGCGATTGCTCCTACACTAAAGGTGCCAGCCCTGAAAGCTCTTGCTGGTCCTCATCTCCCACTGGTAACCTCTCAAACGAACCACAAAACACTTGGCCTCTGAACTTGTTTAGCCTACTAAAACTTCCAACGTACACAGCCTCTCCTGCTCAATCTGGCCAGAGCTCAACACCGAAATTGCGAACGTCCGGCGATTGCTCCTACAGTAAAGGTGCCAGCCCTGAAAGCTCTTGCTGGTCCTCATCTCCCACTGGTAACCTCTCAAACGAACCACAAACACTTGGCCTCTGAACTTGTTTAGCCTACTAAAATTTCCAACGTACACAGCCTGTCCTGCTCAATCTGGCCAGAGCTCAACACCGAAATTGCGAACGTCCAGCGATTGATCCTACACTAAAGGTGCCAGCCCTGAAAGCTCTTGCTGGTCCTCATCTCCCACTGGTAACCTCTCAAACGAACCACAAACACTTGGGCTCCGAACTTGTTTAGACACTCAAAGGTCCAGACGTATCATCGCTTCCTTTCGCTAATTCACATCAGAGCTGAACACCGAAATTGCGAACGTCCAGCGATTGCTCCTACACTAAAGGTGCCAGCCCTGAAAGCTCTTGCTGGTCCTCATCTCCCACTGGTAACCTCTCAAACGAACCACAAACACTTGGGCTCCGAACTTGTTTAGCCTACTAAAACTTCCAACGTACACAGCCTCTCCTGCTCAATCTGGCCAGAGCTCCA